>NC_057798.1:599579581-599716334 GCF_018294505.1 Triticum aestivum | reverse complement strand
GGCGGACGCGTCCGGCGCTGGGGCGGACGTGTCCGTCGGCGGCGGAGGAGGTTTTTTTTTTTTGGACTAGGGTTTCGGACGGGGGAAGAAGAGATCCGAATGGAGGGGGTATAAATAGGCATAGAGGGAGCTAGGAGAGTTCAAATGAGGTGCGATTTTTGCCCACACGATCGTGATCGAACGCTCTAGGACATGGAGCAGAGTTTGGTGGGTTTTGGGCCAAATTTGGGGGGTGTTGGGCTACAACACACACGAGGCCTTTCCGGTCCCTCGGTTAACCGTTGGAGTATCAAACGAAGTCCAAATGACCCGAAACTTGACAGGCGGTATACCGGTAGTAAACCAAGGCCGCTTGGCAAGTCTCGGTCCAATCCGGAAATGTTTAAACCCCACACACGAAAGAAGACTAGAAATGACCACCGGAGGAGAACGAAGCGCCGGAATGCAAAACGGACAACGGGGAAAATGCTCGAATGCATGAGATGAACATGTATGCAAATGCAATGCACGAGATGACATGATAAGAGATGCACGAAAAAGAAAAAACAACACACGGAGACAAAGACCCAACCCGAGAAATAAATATAACTTAGCGCCGGGGACGGCAAGAGTTGGATACAAATATGGAAAGTATATCTGGGGCGTTACAGTTCGGTTATGGGTCGGCAGAAAATTTGGAGAGATAGGATTGATGCCCATAACAGATTGATGAGACACTATTTCGTGGAGAATCCCACGTACCCAGAGTCGTATTTTCGTCGCCGGTTTAGGATGAGCACCGACTTGTTCAGGCGCATTGTAGAGAAACTAGCGAGCCATGACTGTTTTTTTTCAACAAAGGAGGAATGCCGCCGGAGAGCTCGGGCATAGCACATTTCAGAAGGTGACATCCGCTTTGCGTATGTTGGCATACGGTATCCCGGTTGATCTAGTTGATGCTCACTTGGCTATGGGTGAGAGCCAAGCCATCATGTGTGTCAAGCGCTTTGCAGTGGGAATTGTGCAAGTGTTTGGTGAGGAGTATTTGAGATCTCCCAATGCTGAAGACGTCGCAAGGCTATTGGCGATGAACAAAGCTCGCGGCTTTCCTGGCATGCTTGGCTCAATAGATTGCACACATTGGAGTTGGAAGAATTTTCCAAAGGCATGGCATGGGCAATTCCACGACCAAAAAAAGGGTTCCACTATAATCCTTGAAGCGGCGGCCGATCAGGAGACTTGGATTTGGCATGCATTCTTTGGAATGCCTGGATCTTTGAATGACATCAATGTTGTCAACCGGTCACCACTGATGAATAAGATTGCAAATGGTGAGTTGCCATCGGTGCAGTTTGTGGCAAATGGCCGTACGTACAACTATGATTATTATCTAGCAGATGGCATCTATCCAAAGTGGAAAACCTTCGTGAAGCCGTTGAAAAAGCCGGAAGGTAAGAAAAATCTTGATTTCCACAATGCTCAGCCGGCGGCTAGAAAAGATGTGGAGAGAGCTTTTGGGATTTTGCAAGCCCAATTTGCTATTGTGAGCGGACCGGCTAGATTTTAGGATCAAAAAATGCTTTGGTACATCATGCATACTTGTGTGATCATGCACAACATGATCATCGAGAATGAGCGTGGCCAAGATTTAGACTACTCACAGTATGAGCTCTTGGGACATCCCGTGCAAGTGCGACGGAGGGCTGAAAGGATGGCCTGTTTTGTTGCATCCTATCATGCCATTCGGCGTCCCGCAACGCATAATGATCTTCAGAAGGATCTGACTGAGAAGTGGTGGGCATGGCATGGACGACAAAGAGCATGATTTCTGCGTTCGACATTGTATTGTTCATGAACTATTTGTTGTGTTTATTGCAGTATTTGTTGTACTAAATGATAAACTATTTGTTTGGGTTGTAATAATAACGAAATTGAACTATTTATTGTTGATTTATTTTGTTAGTTTGATCATTTTTGCTGAATATTTGAAATGTATATGTTGTTTGTGCGAGTCGCGCGCGCTGCATTTTTTGCGCGCTGCTGGAGTGGCGCGCGCATGCTGCATTTTAGTGCGGCTGTTGGAGCCAGCGCCGGCGGCCGCGCAAAACCAGCCGAAGCGCGCGCAGCAAACTAGTTTTTTGCGCGCGGCGCGAAGCGCGGTTGTTGGAGATGCTCTTAGAGCGTCAAACGATCCGGACGGGCTACCCGGTCAATGACGGACCGGACGCAAAAACGCTACCAATCGGTCTTCGCACGACCAACTCAAATGTTCGGATTGACCGGTATTCCCTATATCCTGCCCATAACTAGGGCGAACATAGAGGTGCCTAGATGCGACTGCCACATTGGACCGACAACTAGGGCCCACACCAATTCACCCATATCCGCCCCTCCCACCTTGCTCGAGCAGTTCTCTTCTCATCTCAGTTCGTCCTCCTCCGCACAGCCATCATCGGACTTTTGTCGCTATGGTGCTCGCCGCCATTCCCAATCCAAGGCTTCGCCATCGGACGCCCCAACTTATAGGCCCCCGCCCAGGCCGCCACCGGCGCCGCTCCGGTACGGAAAACTCTCCTATATTTGCACCTCATGCTCTACTGTTCGATGAAATGTCCGAGCCGAGCATTACTTCAAGGGCTCCATCATGGGTTGGCGCACGGCTTCTTTACACAACCTACTTCACAGCGGTCCCAACATTTCATGAAACTTTCTTTCATCGTTGCTACCGGATGAGCAGAAACTTGTTCGTGCGGGTAGTGGAAAGGCGTGGAGAAGGTTGATGACAACTTCAAACTAAGAAAGGATTGTTGCAGAAAATTATCCCTCTCTCCTTTACAGAAATACACGGCTGCTCTTAGGATGCTTGCTTATGGTAAAGTAGCAGATGCAATTGATGCAGAAATCCGTATGGGAGAGACCACGGTCTTGAACACCACTGAGCAATTTGCACGCATTCTGGTGAAGGTGTTTGGACCAGAGTATGAGAGAGCCAAATGTGGAGGACACCGTTTTTTTGGCAATTTGAGCAGCAAGAGGATTTACCAATACGTTAGGTTCAGTTGATTGCATGCACTCACAATGGAAGAACTGCCCACAAAATTTGCGTGCGCAATACCAGGGTCACATTAAAGAAGTCACCATCATACTTGAAGCAGTGATATCGCATGACTTGTGTATTTGACATGCTTTCTATGGCACGCCAGGTTCATGCAGACATCAATGTGCTCTGACGATCTCCTTTGTTCAAGAGACTCTACGATGAGAAGCTCGACCGTGCAACTATACTACAACGAGCACAACTACACCATGGGGCACTGGTGACCCACACGTATAGGGGATCAATCGTGGTACTTTTGATAAGTAAAGAGTGTCGAATCCAACGAGGAGCAGAAGGAATTGATAGACAATTTTCAGCAAGATATTCTCTACAAGTGCTCGAAGATAGTTTGATAGATAATTTGATAGCAATATAATTGTTAGCAAGTAACAAATAACAAAAGTAGCAAGGTGTGGCAAGTGTCCCATTCCTTAATGTTGCTAAGGACTATGACTTGTGACAGGGGTTGGGATTTCCCCGAAGAGAAAGGGTGATGTAGTATAGTAGCAGATAGTATTTTCCTCAGTTATGAACCAACGTTTATCGAACAAGTAGGAGACACCACATGAACACTTCAAGCAGCACGCGCGCACGCGCGCACACACACACACACACAAGCAAATACTTGCACCCAATGCGGATAAGAGGGTTGTCAATCCCCTTGTACACGTTAATTGCAACGATTAAATCTGATAGTGATAGATAGATTAAATAAAAAGGAAATTTAAATAAATATATTGCAGCAAGTATATTTAGGGTTTTATTAAATATAAAGTGAATGGACCCGGGTGCCATAGTGTTCACTAGAGGCATCTCTCTCATGAGCATAGTACAAAGGGTAAACAAATTATTGTTGGGCAATTGATAGAATAATGCATAGTTATGATAATTCTTCATGGCATGATCAATATATAGGCATTATGTCTGTGACAAGTAAACCATTAATCTTACTAAATCTACCACTATTACTTCGTCTGAGAGCCTTCGGAGCCACAAATGTGAGAGAGGATGAGCGTCTTCTTGAGGCTCTGATGACCCACAAGTATATGGGATCAATTGCAGCCTTTTCGATAAGTAAGAGTGTCGAACCCAATGAGGAGCAGAAGGAAATGACAAGTGGTTTTCAGTAAGGCAATGTTTGCATTGTAAGTAACAGAGTAGTTTGATAGCAAGATAATTTATAACGAGGAAGTAACGGTAGTAGTAACAAAAGTGCAGCAAGGTAGCCCAATCCTTTTGAGGCAAAGAACAGGCCAAAACGGTCTCTTATGATAAGCAAAGTGTTCTTGAGGGTACACGGGAATTTCATCTAGTCACTTTCGTCATGTTGGCTCAATTTGAAGGAAATATGCCCTAGAGGCAATAATAAAGTTATTATTTATTTCCTTATTTCATGATAAATGTTTATTATTCATGCTAAAATTGTATTAACCGAAAACATGATACATGTGTGAATACATAGACAAACATATAGTCACTAGTATGCCTCTACTTGACTAGCTCGTTAATCAAAGATGGTTATGTTTCCTAACCATAGACATGTGTTGTCATTTGATTAACGGGATCACGTCATTAGGAGAATGATGTGATTGACTTGACCCATTCCGTTAGCCTAGCACTTGATCGTTTAGTATGTTGCTATTGCTTTCTTCATGACTTATACATGTTCCTGTAACTATGAGATTATGCAACTCCCGTTTACCGGAGGAACACTTTGGGTGCTACCAAACGTCACAACGTAACTGGGTGATTATAAAGGAGTACTACAGGTGTCTCCAAAGGTACATGTTGGGTTGGCGTATTTCGAGATTAGGTTTTGTCACTCCGATTGTCGGAGAGGTATCTCTGGGCCCTCTCGGTAATGCACATCACTATAAGCCTTGCAAGCAATGTAGCTAATGAGTTAGTTACGGAATGATGCATTACGTAACGAGTAAAGAGACTTGCCGGTAACGAGATTGAACTAGGTATTGGATACCGACGATCGAATCTCGGGCAAGTAAAATATCGATGACAAAGGGAACAAAGTATGTTGTTATGCGGTTTGACCGATAAAGATCTTCGTAGAATATATAGGAGCCAATATGGGCATCCAAGTTCCGCTATTGGTTATTGACCAAGAATGGTTCTAGGTCATGTCTACATAGTTCTCGAACCCGTAGGGTCCGCACGCTTAAGGTTTTGATGATCGTTATATTATGAGTTTACGAGTTTTGATGTACCAAAGGAGTTCGGAGTCCCGGATGAGATCGGGGACATGATGAGGAGTCTCGAAATGGTCGAGACGTAAAGATCGATATATTGGACGACTATATTCGGAGTTCGGAAAGGTTCCGAGTGATTCGGGTATTTTTCGGGGTACCGGGGAGTTACGGGAATACGGGGAAGAGTATTGGGCCATAATGGGCCTTAGTGGGAAGGAGCTAGGAGGTGGCGCGCGCCCCTCCCAAGCCCAGTCCGAATTGGACAAAGGGTTTGGGGCGCGGCCCCCCTCTCCCTTCCTTCTCCACTTCCCTCCTTTCCCCCCTTCTCCTAGTTGGACTAGGAAAGAAGGAGTCCTACTCCCGGTGGGAGTAGGACTCCCCTTGGCGCACCCTCCTCCTAGGGCCGGCCTCCTCCTCCCTTGCTCCTTTATATACGGGGGCAGGGGGCACCCTATGACACACAAGTTGATCTACGGATCATTCCTTAGCCGTGTGCGATGCCCCCCTCCACCATATTCCACCTCGGTCATATCGTCGCGGAGTTTAGGCGAAGCCCTGCGCCGGTAGAACATCATCATCATCACCACGCCGTCGTGCTGACGGAACTCATCCCCGAAGCTTTGATGGATCGGAGCCCGGGGATCGTCATCGAGCTGAACGTGTGCTGAACTCGGAGGTGCCGTACGTTCGGTACTTGGATCGGTCGGATCGTAAAGACGTACAACTACATCAACCGCGTTGTGCTAACACTTCCGCTTATGGTCTACGAGGGTACGTGGACATTACTCTCCCCTCTCGTTGCTATGCATCACCATGATCTTGCGTGTGTGTAGGAACTTTTTTGAAATTACTATGTTCCCCAACAGTGGCATCCGAGCCTGGTTTTATGCGTTGATGTTATTTGCACGAGTAGAACACAAGTGAGTTGTGGGCGATATAAGTCATACTGCTTACCAGCAGGTCATACTTTGGTTCGGCGGTATTGTTGGATGAAGCGGCCCGGACCGACATTACGCGTACGCTTACGCGAGACTGGTTCTACCGACGTGCTTTGCACACAGGTGGCTGGCGGGTGTCAGTTTCTCCAACTTTAGTTGAACCGAGTGTGGCTACGCCCGGTCCTTGAGAAGGTTAAAACAAGATTAACTTGACGAACTATCGTTGTGGTTTTGATGCGTAGGTAAGAACGGTTCTTGCTCAGCCCGTAGCAGCCACGTAAAATTTGCAACAACAAAGTAGAGGACGTCTAACTTGTTTTTGCAGGGCATGTTGTGATGTGATATGGTCAAGACGTGATAAGATATAAGTTGTTGTATGAGATGATCATGTTTTGTTGAAGTTATCGGCAACTGGCAGAAGCCCTATGGATGTCTCTTTGTTGCATAAGATGCAAGTGCCAAATAATTGCTTTACTTTATCGCTATACGATAGCAATAGTTGCAAGAGCAATAGTTGGTGAGACAACCATGTGATGACACATTGATGTAGATCAAGATGATGAAGATCATGGTGTCGTGCCGGTGATGATAGAGATCATGACAATACTTTGGAGATAGAGATCAAAGGTGCAAGATGATCATGGCCATATCATGTCACATATTTTGATTGCATATGATGTTTATCTATTATACATCTTATTCTTGCTTTGATTGACGGTAGCATTTTAAGATGATCTCTCACTAATTATCAAGAAGTGTTCTCCCTGAGTATGCACCGTTGCCAAAGTTTGTCGTGCCCAGACACCACGTGATGATTGGGTGTGATAAGCTCTACGTCCATCTACAACGGGTGCAAGCCAGTTTTGCACACGCGGAATACTCAGGTTAAACTTGACGAGCCTAGCATATGCAGATATGGCCTCAGAACAAGGAGACCAAAAGGTCGAGCGTGAATCATATAGTAGATATGATCAACATAGTGATGTTCACCATTGAAAACTACTCCATCTCACGTGATGATCGGTTATGGTTTAGTTGATTTGGATCACGTGATCACTTAGATGACTCGAGAGATGTCTGTCTAAATGGGAGTTCTTAAGTAATATGATTAATTGAACTTAAATTTATCATGAACTTAGTCCTGGTAGTATTTTGCAAATTATATTGTAGAACAATAGCTCGCGTTGTTGCTTTCATATGTTTATTTTGATATGTTCCTAGAGAAAATTGTGTTGAAAAATGTTAGTAGCAATGATGCGGATTGGATCCGTGATCTGAGGTTTATCCTCATTGCTGCACAGAAGAATTATGTCCTTAATGCACCGCTAGGTGACAGACCTATTGCAGGAGCAGATGCAGACATTATGAACGTTTGGCCAGCTCAATATGAAGACTACTTGATAGTTTAGTGCACCATGCTTAACGGCTTAGAATCGGGACTTCAAAGACGTTTTGAACGTCATGGACCATATGAGATGTTCCAGGAATTGAAGTTAATATTTCAAGCAAATACCCGAGTTGAAGAGATATGAAGTCTCCAACAAGTTCTATAGCTAAAAGATGGAGGAGAATCGCTCAAATAGTGAGCAGGTGCTCAGATTGTCTGGGTACTACAATCGCTTGAATCAAGTGGGAGTTAATCTTCCAGATAAGATAGTGATTGACAGAGTTCTCTAGTCACCATCACCAAGTTACTAGAACTTCGTGATGAACTATAGTATGCAAGGGATGACGAAAACGATTCCCGAGCTCTTCGTGATGTTGAAATCGACGAAGGTAGAAATCAAGAAAGAGCATCAAGTGTTGATGATTGACAAGATCACTAGTTTCAAGAAAAGGGCAAAAGAAAAGAAAGGGAACTTCAAGTAGAATGGCAAGCAAGTTGTCACTCCCATGAAGAAGCCCAAAGCTGGACCAAAGCCTGAAACTGAGTGATTATACTGCAAAGGAAATGGTCACTAGAAGCGGAAATACCCTGAATATTTGGTGGATAAGAAGGATGGCAAAGTGAACAAGGGTATATTTGATATACAGGTTATTGATGTGTGCTTTACTAGTGTTTATAGTAGCCCCTGAGTATTTGATACTTGTTCGGTTGCTAAGATTAGTAACTCGAAACAGGAGTTACAGAATAAACAAAGACTAGTTTAAGGGGAAGTGACGATGAGTGTTGGAAGTAGTTCCAAGATTGATATGATCATCATCGCACACTCCCTATACTTTCGGGATTAGTGTTAAATCTAAATAAATGTTATTTGGTTTTTGCGTTGAGCATAAATATGGTTTGATCATGTTTATTGCGATACGGTTATTCATTTAAAGTCAAAGAATAATTGTTGTTCTGTTTACATGAATAAAACCTTCGATGGTCATACACCCAATGAAAATAGTTTGTTGGATCTCGATCGTAGTAATACGCATATTCATAATATTGATGCCAAAAGATGCAAAGTTGATAATGATAGTGCAACTTATTTGTGGCACTGCCGTTTGGGTCATATCGGTGTAAAGCGCATGAAGAAACTCCATAAAGATGGATTTTTGGAATCTCTTGGTTATGAATCATTTGATGCTTCCGAACCGTGCCTTTTGGGCAAGATGACTAAAACTCCGTTCTCCGGAACAATGGAATGAGCTACTGACTTGATGGAAATAATACATACCGATGTATACGGTCCAATGAGTGTTGATGCTCTGGCGGGTATCGTTATTTTCTGACCTTCACAAGATGAATTGAGCAGATATGAGTATATCTACTTAATGAAGCACAAGTCTGAAATATTTGAAAAGATCAAAGAATTTCAGAGTGAAGTGGAGAATGATCGTAACAAGAAAATAAAGTTTCTGCAATTTGATCGCGGAGACAAATATTTGAGTTACAAGTTTGGTCTTCAATTAAAACAATGTGGAATAGTTTCACAAACTCATGCCACCTGGAACACCACAGCTTAATGGTGTGTCCGAACGTCATAACAGTACTTTATTGGATATAGTGCAATCTATGATATCTCTTACCAATTTACCACTATCGTTTTGGGGTTATGCATTAAAGACAGCGGCATTCACTTTAAAAGGGGCACCATCAAAATCCGTTGAGACGACGCCTTATGAACTGTGGTTTGGCGAGAAACCAAAGTTGTCGTTTCTTAAAGTTTGGGGCTGCGATGCTTATGTGAAAAAGTTTTCACCTGATAAGCTCGAACCCAAATCGGAGAAGTGCGTCTTCATAGAATACCCAAAGGTAACTATTGGGTACACCTTCTATGACAGATCCGAAAGCAAGATTCGTTGCTAAGATGGATCCTTTCTAGAGAAGGAGTTTCTCTCGAAAAAAGTGAGTGGGAGGAAAGTAGAACTTGATGAGGTAATTGTACCTTCTACCTTATTGGAAAGTAGTTCATCACAGAAATCAGTTCTAGTGATTACTACACCAATTAGTGAGGAAGTTAATGATGATGATCATGAAACTTCAGATCAAGTTGCTACCAAACCTCGTAGGTCTTCCAGAGTAAGATCCGCACCAGAGTGGTACGGTATCATGTTCTGGAAGTCATGTTACTAGACCATGATGAACCTACGAACTATGAGGAAGCGATGATGAGCCCAGATTCCACGAAATGGCTTGAGGCCATAAAATCTGAGATATGATCCATGTATGAGAACAAAGTATGGACTTTGATTGACTTGCTCAATGATCAACAAACCATGTTAAATAAATGGGTCTTCAAGAGGAAGACGGACACTGATAGTAGTGTTACTATCTACTAAGCTCGACTTGTTGCGAAATGTTTTCAACAAGTTCAAGGTGTTGAATACGATGAGATTTTCTCACTCGTATCGAAGCTTAAGTCTGTCTGAATCATGTTAGCAATTGCCACATTTTATGAAATCTGGCAAATGGATGTCAAAACTGCATTCCTTAATGGATTTATTAAAGAAGAGTTGTATATGATGCAACCAAAAGGTTTTGTCAATCCTAACGGTGCTAACAAAATGTGCAAGCTCCAGCGATCCATCTATGGACTGGTGCAAGCATCTCGGAGTTGGAATATATGCTTTGATGAGTTGATCAAAGCATATGGTTTTATACAGACTTTTGGAAAGGCCTGTATTTACAAGAAAGTGAGTGGGAGCTCTGTAGCATTTCTGATATTATATGTGCAAGACATATTGTTGATTGGAAATGATATAGAATTTCTGGATAGCATAAAAGGATACTTGAATAAAAGGTTTTCCAATGAAAGACCTCGGTGAAGCTGCTTACATATTAAGCATCAAGATCTATTGAGATAGATCAAGACGCTTGATAAGTTTTTTCAATAAGTACATACCTTGTCAAGATTTTGAAATAGTTCAAAATGGAACAGTCAAAGAAAGAGTTCTTGCCTGTGTTGCAAAGGTGTGAAATTGAGTAAGACTCAAGACCCGACCACGGCAGAAAATAGAAAGAGAATGAAAGTCATTCCCTATGCATCAGCCATAGGTTCGATAAAGTATGTCATGCAATGAACCAGACCTATTGTATACTCTGCACTGGTTTGGCAAGGGAGTACAATAGTGATCTAGGAGTAGATCACTGGACATTGGTCAAAATTATCCTTAGTAGAATAAGGATATGTTTCTCGATTATGGAGGTGATAAAAGAGTTCATCGTTAAAGTTACAACGATGCAAGCTTTTACACCAATCCAGATGACTCTAAGTCTCAATCTGGATACATATTGAAAGTGGGAGCAATTAGCTAGAGTAGCTCCGTGCAGAGCATTGTGGACATAGAATATTTGCAAAATACATACGGCTCTGAATATGACAGACCCGTTGACTAAGCTTCTCTCACGAGCAAAACATGATCATACCTTAGTACTCTTTTGGGTGTTAATCACATAGCAATGTGAACTAGATTATTGACTCTAGTAAACCCTTTGGGTGTTGATCACATGATGATGTGAACTATGGGTATTAATCACATGTAGATGTGAATATTAGTGTTAAATCACATAGCGATGTGAACTAGATTATTGACTCTAGTGAAAGTGGGAGACTGAAGGAAATATGCCCTAGAGGCAATAATAAAGTTATTATTTATTTCCTTATTTCATGATAAATGTTTATTATTCATGCTAGAATTGTATTAACCGGAAACATGATACATGTGTGAATACATAGACAAACATATAGTCACTAGTATGCCTCTACTTGACTAGCTCGTTAATCAAAGATGGTTATGTTTCCTAACCATAGACATGTGTTGTCATTTGATTAACGGGATCACGTCATTAGGAGAATGATGTGATTGACTTGACCCATTCCGTTAGCCTAGCACTTGATCGTTTAGTATGTTGCTATTGCTTTCTTCATGACTTATACATGTTCCTGTAACTATGAGATTATGCAACTCCCGTTTACCGGAGGAACACTTTGGGTGCTACCAAACGTCACAACGTAACTGGGTGATTATAAAGGAGTACTACAGGTGTCTCCAAAGGTACATGTTGGGTTGGCGTATTTCGAGATTAGGTTTTGTCACTCCGATTGTCGGAGAGGTATCTCTGGGCCCTCTCGGTAATGCACATCACTATAAGCCTTGCAAGCAATGTAGCTAATGAGTTAGTTACGGAATGATGCATTACGTAACGAGTAAAGAGACTTGCCGATAACGAGATTGAACTAGGTATTGGATACCGACGATCGAATCTCGGGTAAGTAACATACCGATGACAAAGGGAACAAAGTATGTTGTTATGCGGTTTGACCGATAAAGATCTTCGTAGAATATGTTGGAGCCAATATGGGCATCCAGGTTCCGCTATTGGTTATTGACCAAGAATGGTTCTAGGTCATGTCTACATAGTTCTCGAACCCGTAGGGTCCGCACGCTTAAGGTTTTGATGATCGTTATATTATGAGTTTATGAGTTTTGATGTACCGAAGGAGTTCGGAGTCCCGGATGAGATCGGGGACATGACGAGGAGTCTCGAAATGGTCGAGACGTAAAGATCGATATATTGGACGACTATATTCGGAGTTCGGAAAGGTTCCGAGTGATTCGGGTATTTTTCGGAGTACCGGGGAGTTACGGGAATACGGGGAAGAGTATTGGGCCATAATGGGCCTTAGTGGGAAGGAGCCAGAAGGTGGCGCGCGCCCCTCCCAAGCCCAGTCCGAATTGGACAAAGGGTTTGGGGCGCGGCCCCCCTCTCCCTTCCTTCTCCACTTCCCTCCTTTCCCCCTTCTCCTAGTTGGACTAGGAAAGGAGTCCTACTCCCGGTGGGAGTAGGACTCCCCTTGGCGCGCCCTCCTCCTAGGGCCGGCCTCCTCCTCCCTTGCTCCTTTATATATGGGGGCAGGGGGCACCCCATGACACACAAGTTGATCTACGGATTGTTCCTTAGCCGTGTGCGATGCCCCCCTCCACCATATTCCACCTCGGTCATATCGTCGCGGAGTTTAGGCGAAGCCCTGCACCGGTAGAACATCATCATCGTCACCACGCCGTCGTGCTGACGGAACTCATCCCCGAAGCTTTGCTGGATTGGAGCCCGGGGATCGTCATCGAGCTGAACGTGTGCTGAACTCGGAGGTGCCGTACGTTCGGTACTTGGATCGGTCAGATCGTGAAGACGTACGACTACATCAACCGCGTTGTGCTAATGCTTCCGCTTACAGTTTACGAGGGTACGTGGACATTACTCTCCCCTCTCGTTGCTATGCATCACCATGATCTTGCGTGTGCGTAGGAATTTTTTTGAAATTACTATGTTCCCCAACACAATTCGTGTTCGCTACTTTGATAATTTGGTATGTGGGTGGACCGGTGCTTAGGTGTTATCCTTACGTGAACAAACTTCCTACTTATGATTAACCCCCTCGCAAGCATCCACAACTACGAGAAAAATATTAAGAATAAATTCTAACCATATCATTAAACTTTTGGATCCAATCGGTCCCTTATGGAATAACACATAAACTAGGGTTTAAGCTTCTCTCACTCTCGCAACCCATCATCTAATAACTACTCCACAATGCATTCCCTTAAGCTCAAATATGGTGAAGTGTCATGTAGTCGACGTTCACATGACACTACTAAGGGAATCACAACATACATATCATCAAAATATGGAACAAATATCAAGTTCACATGATTACTTGCAACATGATTTCTCCCGTGACCTCAAGAACAAAAGTAACTACTCACAAATGATAATCATGTTCAAGATCATAGGGTATTAAATAGCATAATGGATCTGAACATGTAATCTTCCACCAAATAAACCATATAGTAATCAACTACAAGATGTAATAAACACTACTAGTCACCCACAACCACCAATCTATAGTTTTGGTACAGAGATTGAACACAAGAGATGAACTAGGGTTTGAGAGGAGATGGTGCCGTTGAAGATGTTGATGGATATTGCCCTCCCCAAGATGGAAGAGTTGTTGGTGTTGATGATGACGATGATTTCCCCCTCAGAGAGGAAAGTTCCCCTGGCGGAATCGCTCCGCCGGAGGGCAAAAGTGCTCCTGCCCAAGTTCCGCCTTGAGACGGCGGCGCTTCATCCCGAAAGTCCTCCCCTTATTTTTTTTCTAGGTCAAAATGACTTTTGTACTAGAAGAGGGGCACCGAAGGTGGGCTGAGGTGAGCATAACCCACCAGGGCGCGCCTGGGCTCCCTGGCGCGCCCAGGTGGGTTGTGCCCACCTGGTGGCCCCCTTTGGTACTTATTGGCTCCAATAATTCTCATTTATTCCATAAAAAATCCTCGTGAAATTTCAGCTCATTTGGAGTTGTGCAGAATAGGTAGCCTGACGTAGCTTTTTCAGGTCCAGATTTCCAGCTGCCGGAATTGTCCCCCTTTGTGTGTACCTTGCATATTATGAGAGAAAATGCATTAGAATTACTCCAAAAAGCATTATTATGCAATAAAACAACATAAATAACACTAGGTAAACCTGATGCAAAATGGACGTATCAGGCTCCTCCTTCCGACTTTGGTTTCCCTTCTGGCCCTGCATTGGCTTATTTCTTTGACGAGGCAGGAGGTAGTGGCGCCCATGGCGATGACAATGACATTGATGATCTTTGATTGTGTGGTTGCTATCTCGGTGCCTTCTCCTTTTGGGTACTTGATCCCAAGGGGGAGGAGACTATCATAGACTTGTTTACCACTCTACTATTTACGTATGATGAACCATTATGTTTTAATTGAACCACTATGATGTGTTATATGTGTTCTAAACATTATGCTATCTATGTATGATGATATGAGTGATACGTCCATTTTGCATCATGTTTTCCTACTGTTATTTTTCATGTTTTTATGCATAATAATGCTTTTTTGGAGCAATTCTAATGTATTTTCTCTCATAATATGCAAGGTTCACACAAGAGGAAGAATACCGGCAGTTGGAATTCTGGACGTGGAAAAGCTACGGCAGGTCACCTATTCTGCACATCTCCAAATGAGCTGAAACTTCACGGAGAATTTTTATGGAACATATTAAAATTGTTGGAGCAAATAACTACAAGAGGGGGCCCACCAGGTGGGCACAACCCACCTAGGCTCGCCAGGGAGCCTAGGCGCGCCCTAGTGGGTTGTGCTCTCCTCGGCCCACCTTCGGTTCCCCTTTTACGGTATATAAGCCATTTTGACCTAGAAAAAATAAGGCTGTCGTCTTGAGGCGGAACTTGGACAGGAGCACTTTTGCCCTCTGGCGGAGCGATTCCGCCTGGGGAACTTCCCTCCCGGAGGGGGAAATCGTCATCATCATCATCACCAACAACTCTCCCATCTTGGGGAGAGCAATCTCCATCAACATCTTCAACAACACGATCTCCTCTGAAACCCTAGTTCATCTCTTGCGTTCAACCTTCGTACCGGAACCTTAGATTGGTGCTTGTGGGTGACTAGTAGTGTTGATTACATCTTGTAGTAGATTACTATATGGTTTATTCGGTGGAAGATTATATGTTCAGATCCAGTATGCTATTTAATACCCCTCTGATCTTGAGCATGATTATCATTTGTGAGTAGTTACTTTTGTTCTTGAGGTCACGGGAGAAATCTTGTTGTAAGTAATCATGTGAATTTGATATGTGTTCGATATTTTGATGGTATGTATGTTGTGATTCCCTTAGTGGTGTCATGTGAATGTCGACTACATGACACTTAACCATATTTGGGCCTAAGGGAATGCATTGTGGAGTAGTTATTAGATGATGGGTTGCGAGAGTGACAGAAGCTTAAACCCTAGTTTATGCGCTATTCCGTAAGGGACTGATTTGGATCCAAAAGTTTAATGCTATGGTTAGATTTATTCTTAATACTTTTCTCGTAGTTGCGGATGCTTGCGAGGGGGTTAATCATAAGTAGGAGGCTTGTTCAAGTGAGAACAACACCTAAGCACCGGTCCACCCACATATCAAATTATCAAAGTAGCGAACACAAATCAAACCAACATGATGAAAGTGACTAGATGAAATTCCAGTGTACCCTCAAGAACGTATGCTTATCATAAGAGACCGTTTTGGCCTGTCCTTTGCCTCGAAAGGATTGGGCTACTTTGCTGCACTTTTGTTACCGTTACGTTACTTTCTCTACAAATTATCTTGCTATCAAACTACTCGTTACTTGTAATTTCAGTGCCTGCGGAGGATACCTTGCTGAAAACTACTTGCCAATTCCTTCTACTCCTCATTGGGTTCGACACTCTTACTTATCGAAAGGACTATGATTGATCCCCTATACTTGTGGGTTATGAATGAGCTCTATCATGCATTATCTGTATGATGCCATTTTGAGCTATGAAATATTTTATGTGCTCTTTATCAAGTTATTGTGAGCTCATGACCATATTCAGTTTCACTATGCATACAATAAGGGGGAGCTCTGTTACAAATCTCTCATAAGCTTCATAAGTCTATTTATTTTGAGAGCTATATGTATGTTGTCATCAACTACCAAAAATGGGGAGATTGAAAGTGCAATCATGCCCTTAATCATATTTTGATATTGTTGAAAACATACATATAGGGAACTAATCATTTTTGTCATGTGCATCTCAGGTTTTTGTTCCCAAAAGATTTTAGTGTGGTTCATAACTGATATATTCAAGATACTCAAAGGAAGGATAAACAAGACACAAAGATATAGATCCTTCTCAGTTTTCCTTTTCTTTGAGTATAGGGATCCCACACTATTAAGAGGGGATCACTCGTTCTGCAAAAGATTTTCCCAAAATCTAGGAAAAATCTCTTAGAAGGAGTTCTTATCTTCGCTGTGTTATTTGGCCTCTGCTGTGTCCGGACGACCGAAGGTCTTCGGACGACCGATGCTTCCCAGTTGTCCGGTGTTCTCCGGATTTCCGGTGGCATGCCACAAAGTAGAACTCTCGGATTTCTGGTCCTTCTGGACGACCGGCTTCCGGACATCCATGGATCCGGTGCCACTTCATAGAGCCAAAATTAACGGAAGTTCGTCCTCTTCGGACGGCCGTGCATGGACGACCGACGTTCTCGGACATCCGCTCCCTGTGCTCCTTTTCTCTCCATTTCTGTGCTAGACCACTGCATTTTCTGATTGCCGGACAACCGACGCCCATCGGACGTCCGGTCCAACTATTCTGCCAGGACATCCGGTACCTGTCAGACGTCCGACATCTGTGCAGCATAAGTGACCTCCAACGGCCACTTTTGTACTATGACTATAAATATCCTTCCTCCACCTCATGTGGGGGTTCTCCAACACAATGCAAAGATTCCAAGAACACCTTTCTCTCTCATTCTCTCTCGCGTTCACCAAATCCTAGATCCCAAGAGCATTTGTGAGGATTCTTGAGTGTTGTTCCAATCAAAAGATAGATCGTCCCTCTCTCCTCCTCTCAACCAAAGGAATTCGTAATTTGAGAAAGTTTTGAGCGGTCCCCTTGATCTTGTTACTCTTGGAGGTTGGAGACTCCTAGACGGTAGGAGTTCTTTGGTGAGGAATCAAACCATTGTGATTACCCCCGGAAAGTTTGTAAGGGTTTGGAGACCACTCCAAGGTCTACCACTAGTGATTGAGAATCGCCTTCGTGGTGATATCTTAAAGATAGAATAGGGTGAGACTTCGTGGAGTTGGTGTGCCTTCATGGTAACACCCACCTATCTAAACGGTAACGTAGCTTCCGTCCAAGGAAGTGAACATCGGCATACATCCTTGTCTCTCGGAGTTGCGGTTATTCCTAACCCTAGATCCCTACTTATGGTTAATTGTCTCTAAGTATATACTTGGATTATATTGTGCTTGCTCTCATATACTTGTTTATCTTGTGTACATTTCTTAGCTCGTGTATCATCTTTGCAATTGTTAGGCTTACCTCCACATTCCGCATTATTGCCTAAAATTGCTAAGTGACAATTTAAATTTGTAATTATACCTATTCACCCCCCTCTAGGTCCATCTCTATCCTTTCAATTGGTATTAGAGCCTCATGCTCTATTCTTGTGGCTTAACCGCCCTAAAGCGAGATGAACCCCGATGGGACTCCCCATGTTGCAGATCTGAAGGAGATGGGCACGGCTTCTTCGGAAGCCAAGTCCTCACTACTAGGGTAAACCTTATACATAGAATCTTATCAGCAGCACGACTTAAAATAAGGCGCTACTGCTACTTAGCAGTAGCACGCGAACACAAACCCTGCTACTGATAGCAACGTAGTAGTAGCGCATTAGGAAAAAACAGTGCTACTACTAATATTGCCACGACGTAGCTGCCAGACTAGGAATAGTAGTAGCGCCTGTTTTGTAAATGCGCTACTGCTATTGAACTTAGCAGCAAAGCGTTTTGCCAACACTGCTGCTGCTAACTTTAGTCCACTCGTTGCAACTAAGTGTAGTCCCATCTCGCTCCGCGAATAGGGTGTTTACCACCATAAATATGTTGCTTCTCAAACCATCACAACCACTTGGTGTTCACTGAGCTCTATGTGTAGGATCTGTGGCCGCAATTGGAATCTTCGCTGGTTCTTAAACCGGGGAAGATTCCCATTGACAATTTAGATTCTACACAAAAAGATCATTGATGACCAATGTATTTTTGATTTTTTTACATGCTTAGCCTTAGCTTAGCAGTAGCACATTTTGCAGAATGCGCTACTGCTACAGGCATAGCTATAGCGCGTCTCCAGTTAAAAAGCGCAACTGCTATGGAGTTTAGGAGTAGCGCTTTATCCTAACACGCGCTACTGCTAAACGCCACCTATCGTCCCCAACCGGCCGCCCCCACTCTCACTCTCCCCCACACCCCCCTCGTCCGCCGCCGCTGCCGTTCCCCGAGCACCGTCGTCATTCACCGCTGCCAACACTCCCGCTCCTCCTCCACTGAGGTAGTCCCTCCATCCCTCCTTCCTCCTCCTCTCTCCTCCTCCCCGCTCCTCCTCCCCTCCTCCCTACCGCGCCCCTCCCTCCTCCTCCGACCATCCCCTCCTCCCTCCTCCCTCCTCCTCCTCCGGCCAAGCCCTCCGCCGGCAACCCTCCTCCCCCTCCTCCCTCCTCCTCCCTCCTCCTCCTCCCTCCTCCCACCGCCCTCCTCCCCATCCTCCTCTCTGTTTTTACTATTTTACTGTTTTTACTAAGTGTTTAATAGAAATAATTTATTTAGGAAGTGCTTAATAGAACTAGTTGAATTAGTAAGAAAATTAATTATTTTTATCTATAGTAAGTGCTTAGTTGAACTAGTTGAATTAATAAAACTAGTTTATTTTTAGTAAGAAAATTTAGGTATATGAGATTTGATGATCTAATTAAAATTTTACTATAGAAATAGTTTATTTTTAGTAAGAAAGGTAATAGAACTAGTTTATTTTTAGTAAGTGCTTAGTTGAACTAGTTGAATTAATAGAAGTAGTTGAATTTATGTCATTATCACTTTGTCATCAAATGATGCTATATGAAATTTGATGATCTAATTAAAATTTTACTCGATGGAATATGCAGGCTTTGTAGAGTCGTGTCTCCTTGGAGTGGTCGTAGTCCGAGCTACCTCTACTTCCTCTACACCCGAGTCGGTGAGCTAAAAGTCCACCTCCTCCTTGTCCACTCCTCGGTGTTGAATATAGTAGAACTAGGGTATTTAGTTATGCTTCTTAACCAAATGAAATGTTTGGGTTATAACATATATTGAAATGTTTTTGTCAATATTGAACCATTCAAATGCAATGAGCACCAGTTTATGCTCATGTGTAAAGTGTTGATTCATTTTCGAATGGCCTATGTTAAGCCGGAGTGTTGATTCATTTCTGTTCCGGAAAATTTCAGGCGCTCGATATGTCCTATTTTAGCAAAGGTCATGCCGGATTTTTTCGTGAATTTAAGCATGACTTGTGCTAGAATATGTAGGAAATATCGAGTGCCCTGGATTTGCTAGAAAGAGAATTAAACTACATTTCGAGTTGACTTTAAGTCTGTTAGGGCTCCATACATGACAGTCAAAAAATCAGTGAGGGAGAGTCTCCACCATATATGAGAGAAGAAGAATGCCCACTGTTGTCGTGGGGGTCGCTTTTCCTGCTTCTGTTGGAAATATGCCCTAGAGGCAATAATAAAAGGATTATTATTATATTTCCTTGTTCATGATAATTGTCTTTATTCATGCTATAATTGTATTATCCGGAAATTGTAATACATGTGTGAATACATAGACCATAATATGTCCCTAGTAAGCCTCTAGTTGACTAGCTCGTTGATCAATAGATAGTCATGGTTTCCTGACTATGGACATTGGATGTCGTTGATAACGGGATCACATCATTAGGAGAATGATGTGATGGACAAGACCCAATCCTAAGCATAGCACAAGATCGTGTAGTTCGTTTTGCTAGAGCTTTTTCCTATGTCAAGTATCTCTTCCTTAGACCATGAGATAGTGTAACTCCTGGATACCGTAGGAGTGCTTTGGGTGTACCAAACGTCACAACATAACTAGGTGACTATAAAGGTGCACTACAGGTATCTCCGAAAGTGTCTGTTGGGTTGACACGGATCAAGACTGGGATTTGTCACTCCGCATTACGAAGAGGTATCACCGGGCCCACTCGGTAGTGCATCATCATAATGAGCTCAAAGTGACCAAGTGTCTGGTCACGGGATCATGCATTACGGTACGAGTAAAGTGACTTGCCGGCAACGAGATTGAAGGAGGTATTGGGATACCGACGATCGAATCTCGGGCAAGTAACATACCGTCTGACAAAGGGAATAGTATACGGGGTTGATTGAATCCTCGACATCGTGGTTCATCCGATGAGATCATCGAGGAGCATGTGGGATCCAACATGGTTATCCAGATCCCGCTGTTGGTTATTGACCGGAGAGCCGTCTCGGTCATGTCTGCATGTCTCCCGAACCCGTAGGGTCTACACACTTAAGGTTCAGTGACGCTAGGGTTATTAGGAAGACTTGTATGTTATTACCGAATGTTGTTTGGAGTCCTGGATGTGATCCCAGATGTCACGAGGAGTTCCGGAATGGTCCGGAGGTAAAGATTTATATATGGGAAGTTGTCATACGGTCACCGGAAAGTTTCGGGGGCATATCGGTATTGTACCGGGGCCATCGGAGGGGTTCCAGGGGTCCACCGGGAGGGGCCACCCCTCTCGGAGGGCCTCATGGGCCGTAGGGGGCAGGGAACCAGCCCCTGGAGGGCTGGCCCCCCCTTGGGCCCATGCGCCTAGGGTTGGGGGGGGGAACCCTAGTGGGGGCGCCCCCCTTGCTTGGGGGGCAAGCCCCCTCCCTTGGCCGCGGCCCCCCCTTTAGATCTCATCTAGAGGGGGCCGGCCCCCTTCCCCCTTCCCCTATAAATAGAGGGGCGAGGGGAGGGCTGCACAGAACATCCAAGGCGCAGCCCCTCCTCTCCCCAACACCTCTCCTCCTCCGTTAAGTGCTTGGTGAAGCCCTGTCGGAGTACTGACTCTCCACCATCACCACGCCGTCGTGCTGCTGCTGGAGCCTTCTTCCTCAACCTCTCCTTCCCCCTTGCTGGATCAAGAAGGAGGAGACGTCATCCGCTCCGTACGTGTGTTGAACACAGAGGTGCTGTCCGTTCGGCACTTGGTCATCGGTGATTTGGATCACGGCGAGTACGACTCCATCATCCCCGTTCTCTTGAACGCTTCCGCATGCGATCTACAAGTGGTATGTAGATGCAATCTCTCTCCTATCACTCGTTGCTTAGATGAACTCATAGATGGATCTTGGTGAAACCGTAGGAATTTTTTTTATTTTCTGCAACGTTCCCCAACAGTGGCATCATGAGCCAGGTTTATGCGTAGTTCTCTATTGCACGAGTAGAACACAATTTGTTGTGGGCGTAGATCTTGTCAACTTGCTTGCCGCTACTAGTCTTATTTTGCTTCAGCGGTATTGTGGGATGAAGCGGCCCGGACCGACCTTACACGTACGCTTACGTGAGACAGGTTCCACCGACTGACATGCACTAGTTGCATAAGGTGGCTAGCGGGTGTCTGTCTCTCCCACTTTAGTTGGAGCGGATTCGACGAAAAGGGTCCTTATGAAGGGTAAATAGAAGTTGACAAAATCACGTTGTGGTTATTCGTAGGTAAGAAAACGTTCTTGCTAGAACCCAATTGCAGCCACGTAAAAGATGCAACAACAATTAGAGGACGTCTAACTTGTTTTTGCAGCAATTGTCATGTGATGTGATATGGCCAGAAGTTGTGATGAATGATGAATGATATATTGTGATGTATGAGATCATGTTCTTGTAATAGGAATCACGACTTGCATGTCGATGAGTATGACAACCGGCAGGAGCCATAGGAGTTGTCTTTATTTTTGTATGACCTGCGTGTCATTGAAGAACGCCATGTAAATTACTTTACTTTATTGCTAAACGCGTTAGCCATAGAAGTAGAAGTAGTCGTTGGCGTGACAACTTCATGAAGACACGATGATGGATGATCATGGTGTCATGCCGGTGACGAAGATGATCATGGAGCCCGAAGATGGAGATCAAAGGAGCTATATGATATTGGCCATATCATGTCACTATTATATAATTGCATGTGATGTTTATTATGTTTATGCATCTTGTTTACTTAGAACGACGGTAGTAAATAAGATGATCCCTTATAATAATTTCAAGAAAGTGTTCCCCCTAACTGTGCACCGTTGCTAAAGTTCGTCGTTTCGAAGCACCACGTGATGATCGGGTGTGATAGATCCTTACGTTCACATACAACGGGTGTAAGACAGTTTTACACATGCAAAACACTTAGGGTTAACTTGACGAGCCTAGCATGTACAGACATGGCCTCGGAACACAAGAGACCGAAAGGTCGAACATGAGTCGTATGGAAGATACGATCAACATGGAGATGTTCACCGATGATGACTAGTCCGTCTCACGTGATGATCGGACACGGCCTAGTCGACTCGGATCGTGTAACACTTAGATGACTAGAGGGATGTCAATCTGAGTGGGAGTTCATTAAATAATTTGATTAGATGAACTTAATTATCATGAACTTAGTCTAAAGTCTTTGCAAAATATGTCTTGTAGATCAAATGGCCAACGCTCATGTCAACATGAACTTCAACGCGTTCCTAGAGAAAACCAAGCTGAAAGATGATGGCAGCAACTATTCGGACTGGGTCCGGAACCTGAGGATCATCCTCATAGCAGCCAAGAAAGATTATGTCCTAGAAGCACCGCTAGGTGAAGCACCCATCCCAGAGAACCAAGACGTTATGAACACTTGGCAGTCACGTGCTGATGATTACTCCCTCGTTCAGTGCGGCATGCTTTACAGCTTAGAACCGGGGCTCCAAAAGCGTTTTGAGCGACACGGAGCATATGAGATGTTCGAGGAGCTGAAAATGGTTTTTCAAGCTCATGCCCGGGTCGAGAGATATGAAGTCTCCGACAAGTTCTATAGTTGTAAGATGGAGGAAAACAGTTCTGTCAGTGAGCACATACTCAAAATGTCTGGGTTGCACAACCGCCTGTCCCAGCTGGAGATCAACCTCCCGGACGAGGCGGTCATTGACAGAATCCTTCAGTCGCTCCCACCGAGCTACAAGAGCTTTGTGTTGAACTACAATATGCAGGGGATGGTGAAGACCATTCCTGAAGTATTTTCAATGCTGAAGTCAGCAGAGGTTGAAATCAAGAAAGAACATCAAGTGTTGATGGTCAATAAGACCACTAAGTTCAAGAAGGGCAAGGGTAAGAAGAACTTCAAGAAGGACGGCAAAGATGTTGCCGCGCCCGGTAAGCCAGTTGCCGGGAAGAAGTCAAAGAATGGACCCAAGCCTGAGACTGAGTGCTTTTATTGCAAAGGGAAGGGTCACTGGAAGCGGAACTGCCCCAAATACTTAGCGGACAAGAAGGCCGGCAACACTAAAGGTATATTTGATATACATGTAATTGATGTGTACCTTACCAGTACTCGTAGTAACTCCTGGGTATTTGATACCGGTGCCGTTGCTCATATTTGTAACTCACAGCAGGAGCTGCGGAATAAGCGGAGACTGGCGAAGGACGAGGTGACGATGCGCGTCGGGAATGGTTCCAAGGTCGATGTGATCGCCGTCGGCACGCTACCTCTACATTTACCTACGGGATTAGTTTTAAACCTCAATAATTGTTATTTAGTGCCAAGTTTGAGCATGAACATTGTATCTGGATCTCGTTTGATGCGAGATGGCTACTCATTTAAATCCGAGAATAATGGTTGTTCTATTTATATGAGAGATATGTTTTATGGTCATGCCCCGATGGTCAATGGTTTATTCTTAATGAATCTCGAACGTAATGTTACACATATTCATAGTGTGAATACCAAAAGATGTAAAGTTGATAACGATAGTCCCACATACTTGTGGCACTGCCGCCTTGGTCACATTGGTGTCAAGCGCATGAAGAAGCTCCATGCTGATGGACTTTTAGAGTCTCTCGATTATGAATCATTTGACACATGCGAACCATGCCTCATGGGCAAAATGACCAAGACTCCGTTCTCCGGAACAATGGAGCGAGCAACCAACTTATTGGAAATCATACATACTGATGTGTGTGGTCCAATGAGCGTTGAGGCTCGCGGAGGATATCGTTATGTTCTCACTCTCACTGATGACTTGAGTAGATATGGGTATGTCTACTTGATGAAACACAAGTCTGAGACCTTTGAAAAGTTCAAGGAATTTCAGAATGAAGTAGAGAATCAACGTGACCGAAAGATAAAATTCTTACGATCAGATCGTGGAGGAGAATATTTAAGTCACGAATTTGGTACACACTTAAGAAAATGTGGAATCGTTTCACAACTCACGCCGCCTGGAACACCTCAGCGTAACGGTGTGTCCGAACGTCGTAATCGCACTCTATTGGATATGGTGCGATCTATGATGTCTCTTACCGATTTACCGCTATCATTTTGGGGATACGCTCTAGAGACAGCTACATTCACTTTAAATAGGGCACCGTCTAAATCCGTTGAGACGACACCGTATGAATTATGGTTTGGGAAGAAACCTAAGCTGTCGTTTCTAAAAGTTTGGGGATGCGATGCTTATGTCAAGAAACTTCAACCTGAAAAGCTCGAACCCAAGTCGGAAAAATGCGTCTTCATAGGATACCCTAAGGAAACCATTGGGTATACCTTCTACCTTAGATCCGAAGGCAAGATCTTTGTTGCCAAGAACGGATCCTTTCTGGAAAAAGAGTTTCTCTCGAAAGGAGTAAGTGGGAGGAAAGTAGAACTCGATGAAGTACTACCTCTTGAACCGGAAAGTAGTGCAGCTCAGGAAAATGTTCCTGTGGTGCCTACACCGACTGGAGAGGAAATTAATGATGATGATCAAGGTACTTCGGATCAAGTTGCTACTGAACTTCGTAGGTCCACAAGGACACGTTCCACACCAGAGTGGTATGGCAACCCTGTCCTGGAAATCATGTTGTTAGACAACGGTGAACCTTCGAACTATGAAGAAGCGATGGCGGGCCCAGATTCCAACAAATGGCTAGAAGCCATGCAATCCGAGATAGAATCCATGTATGAAAACAAAGTATGGACTTTGACTGACTTGCCCGATGATCGGCGAGCGATAGAAAACAAATGGATCTTTAAGAAGAAGACGGACGCGGATGGTAATGTCACCATCTATAAAGCTCGACTTGTCGCTAAGGGTTATCGACAAGTTCAAGGGATTGACTACGATGAGACTTTCTCTCCCGTAGCGAAGCTTAAGTCCGTCCGAATCATGTTAGCAATTGCCGCATACTATGATTATGAGATATGGCAGATGGACGTCAAAACGGCATTCCTTAACGGTTATCTTAAGGAAGAGCTGTATATGATGCAGCCGGAAGGTTTTGTCGATCCTAAGAATGCTAACAAAGTATGCAAGCTCCAGCGATCCATTTATGGGCTGGTGCAAGCATCTCGGAGTTGGAACATTCGCTTTGATGAGATGATCAAAGCGTTTGGGTTTATGCAGACTTATGGAGAAGCCTGCGTTTACAAGAAAGTGAGTGGGAGCTCTGTAGCATTTCTCATATTATATGTAGATGACATACTTTTGATGGGAAATGATATAGAATTCTTGGACAGCATTAAGGCCTACTTGAATAAGTGTTTTTCAATGAAGGACCTTGGAGAAGCTGCTTACATATTAGGCATCAAAATCTATAGGGATAGATCGAGACGCCTCATAGGTCTTTCACAAAGCACATACCTTGATAAGATTTTGAAGAAGTTCAAAATGGATCAGTCCAAGAAAGGGTTCTTGCCTGTATTGCAAGGTGTGAGATTGAGCTCGGCTCAATGCCCGACCACGGCAAAAGATAAAGAAGAGATGAGCGTCATCCCCTATGCCTCAGCCATAGGATCTATTATGTATGCCATGCTGTGTACCAGACCTGATGTAAACCTTGCCGTAAGTTTGGTAGGAAGGTACCAAAGTAATCCCGGCAAGGAACACTGGACAGCGGTCAAGAATATCCTGAAGTACCTGAAAAGGACAAAGGACATGTTTCTCGTTTATGGAGGTGACGAAGAGCTCGTCGTAAAGGGTTACGTCGACGCTAGCTTCGACACAGATCTGGATGACTCTAAGTCACAAACCGGATACGTGTATATGTTGAATGGTGGGGCAGTAAGCTGGTGCAGCTGCAAGCAGAGCGTCGTGGCGGGATCTACATGTGAAGCGGAGTACATGGCAGCCTCGGAGGCAGCGCATGAAGCAATTTGGGTGAAGGAGTTCATCACCGACCTAGGAGTCATACCCAATGCGTCGGGGCCGATCAAACTCTTCTGTGACAACACTGGAGCTATTGCCCTTGCCAAGGAGCCCAGGTTTCACAAGAAGACCAGGCACATCAAGCGTCGTTTCAACTCCATCCGTGAAAATGTTCAAGATGGAGACATAGATATTTGCAAAGTACATACGGATCTGAATGTCGCAGATCCGTTGACTAAACCTCTTCGCGAGCAAAACATGATCAACACCAGAACTCTATGGGTGTTCGATTCATCACAATGTAACTAGATTATTGACTCTAGTGCAAGTGGGAGACTGTTGGAAATATGCCCTAGAGGCAATAATAAAAGGATTATTATTATATTTCCTTGTTCATGATAATTGTCTTTTATTCATGCTATAATTGTATTATCCGGAAATCGTAATACACGTGTGAATACATAGACCACAATATGTCCCTAGTAAGCCTCTAGTTGACTAGCTCGTTGATCAACAGATAGTCATGGTTTCCTGACTATGGACATTGGATGTCGTTGATAACGGGATCACATCATTAGGAGAATGATGTGATGGACAAGACCCAATCCTAAGCATAGCACAAGATCGTGTAGTTCGTTTTGCTAGAGCTTTTCCAATGTCAAGTATCTCTTCCTTAGACCATGAGATCGTGTAACTCCCGGATACCGTAGGAGTGCTTTGGGTGTACCAAACGTCACAACGTAACTGGGTGACTATAAAGGTGCACTACAGGTATCTCCGAAAGTGTCTGTTGGGTTGACACGGATCGAGACTGGGATTTGTCACTCCGTATTACGGAGAGGTATCACTGGGCCCACTCGGTAGTGCATCATCATAATGAGCTCAAAGTGACCAAGTGTCTGGTCACGGGATCATGCATTACGGTACGAGTAAAGTGACTTGCCGGCAACGAGATTGAACGAGGTATTGGGATACCGACGATCGAATCTCGGGCAAGTAACATACCGTCTGACAAAGGGAATAGTATACGGGGTTGATTGAATCCTCGACATCGTGGTTCATCCGATGAGATCATCGAGGAGCATGTGGGAGCCAACATGGGTATCCAGATCCCGCTGTTGGTTATTGACCGGAGAGCCGTCTCGGTCATGTCTGCATGTCTCCCGAACCCGTAGGGTCTACACACTTAAGGTTCGGTGACGCTAGGGTTATTAGGAAGACTTGTATGTGATTACCGAATGTTGTTCGGAGTCCCGGATGAGATCCCGGACGTCACGAGGAGTTCCGGAATGGTCCGGAGGTAAAGATTTATATATGGGAAGTTGTCATACGGTCACCGGAAAGTTTCGGGGGCATATCGGTATTGTACCGGGGCCACCGGAGGGGTTCCGGGGGTCCACCGGGAGGGGCCACCCCTCTCGGAGGGCCTCATGGGCCGTAGGGGGCAGGGAACCAGCCCCTGGAGGGCTGGGCGCCCCCCCTTGGGCCCATGCGCCTAGGGTTGGGGGGGGGAACCCTAGTGGGGGCGCCCCCCTTGCTTGGGGGGCAAGCCCCCTCCCTTGGCCGCCGCCCCCCCTCTAGATCTCATCTAGAGGGGGCCGGCCCCCTTCCCCCTTCCCCTATAAATAGAGGGGCGAGGGGAGGGCTGCACACAACATCCAAGGCACAGCCCCTCCCCTCCCCAACACCTCTCCTCCTCCGTTAAGTGCTTGGTGAAGCCCTGTCGGAGTACTGCCTCTCCACCATCACCACGCCGTCGTGCTGCTGCTGGAGCCTTCTTCCTCAACCTCTCCTTCCCCCTTGCTGGATCAAGAAGGAGGAGACGTCATCCGCTCCGTACGTGTGTTGAACGCGGAGGTGCTGTCCATTCGGCACTTGGTCATCGGTGATTTGGATCACGGCGAGTACGACTCCATCATCCCCGTTCTCTTGAACGCTTCCGCACGCGATCTACAAGTGGTATGTAGATGCAATCTCTCTCCTATCACTCGTTGCTTAGATGAACTCATAGATGGATCTTGGTGAAACCGTAGGAATTTTTTTTATTTTCTGCAACGTTCCCCAACAGCTTCTCCTTGTGCTAGACCTTTGTTATGCACTAGGGGAAGAAGGAGTAGTGACCATCATCGACGGTCGAAAAATCGGTGAGGGAGTGTCCACCATATATGAGAGAAGAAGAACGCTGATTGTTGTTGTGGGGGTCGCTTCTCCTTCTTCTCTTTGTGCTAGACCTTTGTTATGCACTAGGGGAAGAAGGAGTAGCGACCATCACCGACGGTCGCAATATTAGAGAGGGAGTGCCCACCGTATACGTGAGATAAGAGTTTAGGAAGGAAGACTCGATTTACCTAAAGTCAACCCGTTAAATATTGATAATAGTGATCTATGTGTTGAGTTTCCTGGTAGTTTCCTTCGACTGTTTTTCAATCTTTCAAATATGAACATAGGAAATGTCTGACAACGAAAGGGAATTCGGTATGTGCGAATACTACGAAGCCGAGCGTGGCCTGTGCGACAGGCCTCACCTAGTTGGTGGTAGGTGCTTCAGCATCAAGCTGGATGAGACCTTCGAATTGGATATAGTAAGTCACAACGACAAGTCTTTTTCATAATTAAGCATGGCTTCTGCTTCTTTTGCTTCAACTTATAATTTTAATTTTTGACAATTCTACTAGCGTATCCCCTTCCATGCAATAATGTATGTCTTGGATAAGATTGGTTTTAGTACTATGGAAAGTATGGAGATAAAGAGAGTTCACTTGAGGACCGAGCATGGTTATACTTTTGCCGCAAAATAATACAATACAGAGAACTACTCCCACTTTGAATGCAAAAATTGGGGAGCACTATGCAAGGCATATGCATTTGAGCCTGATATGCTTATAACCTTTGATATTTGTCTAGAAGATGAAATTGAAGGTAATATCAACATCTGGGTTGATGTGCAGACACCTCCAGTTCTACCATTATGTGAGTTTCTTAACCATATTTATTGAGTAATTTATATTGTTTATTTAAAAATAGTTGACAACTAATTTATATTGTAAACTTATTTCCATTCAAGCAAACATGTCTGACGCTTGGTAGACAACACCTACTACTATCCCGGGGCTGAACTAAATTGCAAGGAGATAAGTCATTATGTTTCATGGCTTGAGGATCTTGATACTGTCAAGAAAGGTTATTTTCCTAGGCTTCTAGATATTAGTACTCAAAACGTGCGACCACTAGTGTGCGTGCTGAACTACGGTCACATCTATTTAGGAAGGATGGTAAGATTTTTACTATTTGTCCTCAGTGCATCTTTTGCATACATTATTTTTTAAGTTAAACTTTATTGCTAAGTATGTTACTATGATGTTCTTCAACAGGGACTCCCGATGAGTGGTGTGCCTCGTTGCATCGAGTCTAAAGGTCGCATGACAATGGTTAGCTTACGACCAAGATATCCTGCATTGCACATGAGTGCATTCATCATTTCTCAAAGCGAGCAACTCTTAATAGTCAAAGACTGGAGCAAAATTGTGAAGGATCACATCAGAGAAGTACTAGCTAGGGGCAGCAATCAGAAGCGCAACCCACAATTAGGAGACAGGTTCATCTGCATTCTCCAATATAATGAAGCATGAGTGCTACACATGTTTTATGCTATTTTACATGAGAGAGTGCAGCAGGAGTAGGTCCTAGGTATTAAGAACAATTAGTTAGTGTTGATTATATATGACTATGATGATGATGAGTAGTTTTTATTATGTTCTACAATGTGTTAGAGTTGATGGTGATGCTGAGGTGGAGGAGTAGTGATTATGAGTACTATGATGATGATGAGGAGGAGGAGGAAAAGTTGTTATTATAACTAGTGACCAAGTTGTTATATGATGTCTCATGGATGAAAATGATGATGATGAGGAGTTGTTACATGACAATGATGTATTTGACGATAAGTTGTTAATGATATTATGATTATGATGATGATGATGAGTTATTATGTCATTGGGTGAAAGAACCGCGGTTTAGTTTCAAGTGGATGGATCCAAAGTGAGCATTGGTCACTTTGGATCCATGCACTTGAAACTAATCCACGATTCTTTCACCCAATGATGTAATAACTCATCCTGATGTAAAAACAATCTCTAAATTACTACTGTATGAAAACTTGTATAATGGCATATGAATACGACATAAAACAAAAAATAAATACGTAATAATAGTAGTAGCGCGGGTAGAGAGGCGCGCTGCTAGTAACTACCAATAGCGCTCCCTACCAAAAGTACTACTGCTAAGCAGGTATAGTAGTAGCGCGGCCAGACACACGCTATTGATACACTTTAGTTGTAGTGCCGTATAAGTAGCACGTAGTCCCGCGCTACTGCTACACCTAAAACCAGCGCTATTGCTAGGCTTTTCCTTAGTAGTGCCTTCACATCTAAGGATCTGGAACGGGCCCTTGCTAAGCAAAAGGAGGATCATGATGCTTCTCTTGAGGCCTTGATCCAAATGAGGTTAGCCACATTAACCACGATGCTCGCACCACTTTCGAGTGGTGCGGCCTCAAGGCGAACTGTGCCTATTCCTTCACTTGGCCAACAACCTCCTAGCAATGTGTAGAGAAACCTAAGTATAATCCTAGAGGGAAACCTCCTTTGCTTGATGACAGTTCCGGTTTTTCTTTGTGGAGAGTTGGTATGCAGGACCACCTTAGGTATGCCAATGGTGAAATGTTGGACATCTTGGAGCATGGCTACAACCCTGTGGACCCAAAGAATCTCACTCCAAGAGAGACATATGACAAGCATCTCAACGACACCGCAATCATGTGCATAAGGAAAGGAATGAATGATAATCAAAGGAGACCTTACACACACATCACAAGTGCCAAGGAGTTATGGGATAGTATTGTGAGGACCAAGACCGGTACGTCCACTCTCCAGCTAGCTCAATATGAAATTGCCAAGGGTCAATTGCAAAACTTCTGTATGGAGAAACACTACAAAAAAAAACACTTCCGTGATGATACATGTTTGTCACATTAGGTCATGTTTTTTGTCATGCATGTACATCCATGACAAATTTATGACATAATCAAGATAGTCATACCTGTGCTGTCGTAGAAGTGTTCCATGACATTACCAAAATTATCATCACGGAAGTATCCACTTCCATGATGATAAATCGCGCGTCACAGAAGTGCTTTCGTCAAGGGTGACCGACACGTGGCATCCACCGTAACAGAACGACGTTAAGCTATCGGGTCGGGTTTTGGATCCGATAATCCGTTAACAGCCCCGACCAATGGGGATTTTCCACGTGTAAAATCATCATTGGCTGGAGGAAACACGTGTCGGCTCACTGTTGGGACAGATGTCATCCGCTCATTGGACCGAAGGCGCCTATGATACGGCGACGCGTGGCACGGCCCAACAGAGGCCCATTCCTGTGAAAAGGTCGGCCTGTTTGACTTGGTCAAAAGGTGGCGGGCCGGCCCACGGAAAGCCTGTTAACGGCTTGTTCGCATATAGCCCATTTACAGCCCGCTAACCCAGGGCCCGTTATGCCCTATCTGAATTAGGCCCTGTAGCATCATGCGGGCCGTCCAATATGATTCAGCCCGTTTTAACTTCCGGCCCATGTGTGGCCCATGACTTCTTTCGACCCATATGAGGACCTTTGTAACTCTTGGCCCATTAACGGCCCGTGGTGAAATTGGCCCGTAATGAACAGTGTATCACTTTATACCCATTAACGGCCCGTTATTCCATTGGGCCGTTTCCAACCCAAGTTATCTTTTAGCCTTCTCAGGGCCCATTGATTCTTGGGCTCACTTGCAACATTCGGTTACATACGGCCCGTTACTATCATTTTCTGCTTGTGGGCCAAATTCAGCCCGTCATTACAGTCGGCCCGTTTGCGGTCCGTTAATATGTTGGGCCGTTTTCATGTCAAAAAAACCCGTTGGGCTGTTTTCATAGAGTTATCAAATACGGCCTATTAACGACCTGTTATGGTCCACGAATAGTACGGCCCATGATTGGCAAAATGATGATACGCCCCATAGAAGGCCCATGGATCCTGCGGCCCGTATGAGGCCCATGGATAGTACGGCCCGTAGAAGGCCCATGGATCGTACGGCCCATAGAAGGCCCATGGACCCTACGACCCGTAGAAGGCCCATTGATCCCTAAGGCCCGTATAGAAGGCCGATGGATCCTTCAGCCCGTATAGAAGGCCAATGGTCCTACGGTCGAACGAAGGCCCATGGATCATACGGCCTGCAGGAGGCCCATGGTTACAACAATCCGTGTGTTGCCATGATTATTTTGGCCTAGTTACCAAAAAATAGGCTATTGTGGCCACTAGAAAAACACAAAAAAAGAACTGCAGTGACTACAAGCAAACAATTAAACAAGACAATAAGGAAATAAATAAGCAAGCAATTAAGGCTAGCCTATTACCGCTATTACACATATTACATCCACTGGGCATCAAAGTTCGCCACCAGTGCAAATATAGGGAACAAAGCAGCATATTACATACACTAGCCGTCAAAATTGGCCACCAGTGCAAATAAACGCGGCAGCAAAACAAGAGCATAACTGAAACAACTTCAGAAGAGCTCAAGAAACGTTATCCTGGGTATCCACCATGCTGGCAATAAGCTTAGCAAGCTGATTAGCTTTGTCCTGTTTGGCGCTAAAATCCTCCAACGCTTGCTGTTGCACCAGAAAGTATGCATCTGAATGCTCCAGGGACTTCCGCAGTCCTTCCGCTTCTTGTCGCAGCACAGCTGATCGATGTCTTTCAGCTTGTAGTTGAGACTCAAGAAACCGAACTGATTCAGACAGTGAGTTTGAATAGCTTGTGCAAGCGGTAGTGGCCAGTAACTCGAACACTAAACCAAGACAGGACTTTGGGGTTGTCTCGCTGTCTTCAAGATAGTCTTCCTTAGCTGTTTTATCAGCTTTGTTGGAGACCAACAAGGATGTGTCACTATCCTGAACCTTATCTGCATTACTTCCTTTACCATTGCTTAATAAGGCACTCTTCCCCAATATTCTGTCAGCATTCTAAAAGAAGAAACAAGCAGACACATAACAAGTTTAGCATGTACTAGTATATGAAACTCATTTCGGTGAACCAGTTCATTAGTAAGGTGGACAGGATTAAACTACCAAGTCTTCTATTGCCAAGTACTAGTACATAATAAAAGCATCAAACAAACATATATCTATGTCCTATGGTCACTGCATTGTCTTGCCAAATCAAAATAGAGACACGGTTCAAATCATATCAGTTCAAGACAAAGCAGCAGTGAAAGAATACAAAGCGTGGGAAACTACACGGCACAACAAGATTTCAGATGGGTACCACGGGTCTACATGTACAACAACACTATTGGCTCTGTTGTGATGCTAGTAATGTGCATGATATGAAAGTCAACTGTATACACAATTGAAATTGAAATCAAAAGAGCTATTGATAAGAGCAAACCTGTTAAAGAAACATGCGTGAACATACCTGCTGTGCCATTGGAGTTTCGATTGGATCCTTCAATTTAAAAATAAGTTTGTATCAGTAAATACAGTGATACAAGAGCAAAGCAATCATAGTTAAAAAAGGCGCGCCTAAGCGAGCGCTTAAGCGCGCCTAGGCTCTAGGCGTTGGCAAAACGCATTGCGCATAACTACGCTTAATCTGTGCATAACTGCGCATAAGCATGCGCTTTGGTCAGTAAAGTGCAAGGCGGTGGCAAAACGCACAATTAACGCCTAGCGCTTTTTTGAACTATGATAGCAATGGAATCTTAAATTAGAACAGTTGTTCTTCAGGTTTAGGCACTTGTTCTACATGAACAGAGTACAGTAAGACGCAAGAATATAATACTTAAAAATAGAAAATGAGCTCATAGACCTTACCACATTCTTGGTTCGGGACCAGTACAGAACAAGGCGTTCCCAGTCATCGTCCAGTAAATGTGTCTCAGGAGAACGTAAGGGAATTTGATGAGTTTCTTTGCCGGTGAAGTACGTTTTCTTCAGGTAATTCCGATACTGCCACCAAGCATTCTTGAAGATAGCAGAGGTATTAGCACAGGTTACCTCATCCTGAGTTTCCAAATCGGTCCTTCTCTATAGAGAAAAATGGGAAAATTTGCTGTATTATAACCATCATGGAGGTAGGATGTATGGGACGAAGCAAAGTAATTGCCATGAATAACATTACTTACACATAACTCCTGGACAAACACCTGCAACTGGCATTTTCCTTCATCTTCAGTATAATATTTCCAAGATGGGAAGATACGCACATACGATTTAACAACATCAAATGCGATAGATGCTAAACTACGACTGGCTGGTTGTGCTTCCTCCACAGGAATAGGCGTACTAACTGGTGGAGTTGGGGTTCGCCGTGATAGTACTGGCCCTTTGGGCACTGGAGCTGCCTTACTAACTGCTCTTGTTTGGGAGCTCTGTGGTGGAGATGGTGCTGTGTCAACAGGAACTGGGTTACTATCGGCTGGGGTTGGGGTTAGATTGGGTGAAGCTGGTTCTCTGTCCATCGCAGTAGGGGTACAATCTGCGAGAGTTTGGGTTATGTGTGGTAGGGCTGGTTCTTGTGCATGTACAACCGGGGTGCTATCTCCACCAAGAGGTAGCACTGTTTTATTTGAAGACCGTGTTTTTATTCCGCTAGATACTGGCATCACCCGCTCCAATTCAAATGGCTGATAAACAGGAAACATAGTTGAATGTACAGACATTGTATGAGAGACAGATGCAATAGATAGTGTGGAAAAAAGAGGGCATGAAATAGTTGACATGTATATTGTTTAACTAAAACGGATAGCATGACATAATTTCACATATATGATGTCTATCTAAACTGGATAGCATAGCATAACATAATTCAAAGATATGATGAATAACTAAACAGGATCGCATGACATAATTCACCTACATGTTATCTAAGTAATCAGGATCGCATCATTTAATTCACATATGTGATTTATATGCTAAACAGAGGGCATTCGATATGATGTCTGAACTAAGAACATGGTGTTGAATATTGTGTATATGATGTCTAAACTATGCAATGCAAGACACCGTATGCATGATATGAGCAGTATAACCGTGCCAAGTTAGAGCATACACCTCAGTAGGGGAATAGGACTGGTCATCTGTCTCTGAATCCATCTCTGAGGAGCTATCGGGACCCAACAAGAGATCTGCTTCGACAGGTAGCACTGTCTGCTCTGAAGGCCTTGTTTTCACTCCAGATTTTTCCATCTCCCACCCAAATGGCTGATTCACAGGAAGAGTAGTTTAATGTACAAACATTGTCGACAAATGGAAATGTAATGAAGAAAAGGATGGGCAAGATATCATTCAAATATATGATGCCTGGTTAAACAGGATGGCATTGCACATTTCACATATATTATGGCTGGCTAAAAGACATGAGACTGCATAATTCCCATATATGATATAGAAACTAAACAGGTGGCATTACAGAACATGTCTAAACTAAGCAGATGACATATATGATGTCAAAAGTAGGCACTGCAAGGCAACATATGCATGATATGACTAACATCATCATGCCAAGGTAGAGCAAACACCTTGGGGGGGTAAATAGGAGTGGTCAGCGGCGTCTGAATCCGCCTCAGAACAGATATCTTCCTCTGGATTACAATCTGGAGAGGGGTGGGGAGGGTTTGCCATTGAACCCACCATGGAGCGATGTCTGCATGACATTGTATTGCCGCGCAAAACTCTTCTCTTTTTCTCTACATGTTCAGCATGACTGTGTACAATATCTGACATGCATACGAAAAAATATGGTGAGATTATGTAAGGAGAGCATGCAGAAATTTAGAGTGATGGTAACAACCAGTGGATGGATCCAAAAATAATGATAGCAGGCTGATGATTGCTTTAAATTAATAAAAAGACAGATGATGATTGCTTTACTATTTGTTTCCCACCCAAGATGAACAACATAGGCATACCCTAGGTGAACCAGATATTAGACAGACATACTATTCATTGCTGCCTCGATATGTGCCCCACAACTAATTTAGAACTCAAGTTTGAACATTAATTTGGACCTGAGTTGGGAGTCCAAGAGCTGAACAGGACGATAAAGTAGCAGGTAAGTTTAAGCAATGCATAACATAAGCAGAAACAAAAGAGTGCGACCTCTCTTGTGGACCCGTGTACTCCTCAGGTTCATCTGCTGAGTCGATGATGGTGATGCCGTTGGGGTGGGTGCCGGCGGCAGGGAAGGAGATCTGAGGCGGCGAAAGACGGTCAGGAGTCGTGATGTCTGGTTTGGTGGATGCTTCTGTCGATGGAGCAGCTCAGGTGAGGTGGACGACGTCGCGGCAGGAGCAGGACAAACCACACAAAGTTCCCTTCGACACGTACCTGTAACTGAAGTAATTCTGTAAGGGCTCATTTGGCTTGCATGATTCTTAAAACGCAGGGATAGGAAAAACACCGGAATAGGATAGGAAAATGCACATGGTAAACAGAGCATTTGTAAACACAGGATTTCTGTCAACTTGGGTGTTTGGTTTACAGGAATTGGAAGAGCAGAGGAATGCAAAGAAACATGGCCAAAATAAAGAGAAACCATATGAAAGCGTGTACAGTTAGAATGTTATTCTGGCACTAATGCACTTGGTCTTGTTTTCATGCATAGGATTTTGAAAAGTAGGTCCAGGTGGATGTTTTGCTTCATTCCTTTCAACAAAATGCATGAATAATTGAATAGTAGAGTGCCATTGGAAAATTCCCTATTGCTATGTTTTTCCGTTGAACCAAAATAGCCCTAATGGATCGACGTGAATGTATAGTAATAAGTGATGCAACAAGTGTACAACCTCTTTGCCGTAGCCGTGTCGACCTCAGCATCATTGGGTTGGTCGCTGAAGCAGTTGAGGCAGAGGTGGCTGTCGGAGGTGTGGAGGAAGATCTGAGGAATCTGTAGACGGCGTCCAGGGCACTGCTCTGTTGTGATGGATCGTTCTGTCGTTGGAGCAGCTCCGGTGAGCCGTAAGACGTCAAGGCTGAAGCAGCACAAGACAGACATCGTCAATCTCAAGTGGGATTCTAATAGCATCTCCAATAGATGATGTAAAATGGATGTAAAATTAACATCACCAAAAACCACCTGACTACAACAGATGAGGTAAAAACTGTTGACACTGAACTTAACTGTCGAAACTAAAATTTACTGTGGAATCTGAATGCTACTGTCGAAACTGAATGCAATGGTAGCAGAGAGGCACTTGACATGTAGTTTAGGGAGGGCCTGCAGTTCATCTTCAACCTGCACCCCCCTGAGCCGCCAGCCACCACCGGCCGAATCGCCGGCCCCAGCGCCGCCTCGCCGCCCCAAAACAACTCGCTACCGCCGCCCCGGCCAGCCCTCTAGGCCCCCCGCCGCCACCCTGAACCCTAAGATAGATCGTGGGGTACCTCTCCGGCGAGCCCCCGTCCCCGTTGCGGGTGGTTCTTCCTTAACTCCGGCGAGCCCCCCCAACCCCTGAAAATCGACTGACCCAAAAGTCGATTCAGTCGACTGAAGTGTGGCTTAATCGGCGCAGAGCAGCAGCACGAGCGAGGGGGAGAGCAGCAGCAGCAGCTGGGCGAGTGAGCGATCAAGCGAGAGCCGGAGCAGCAGCAGCAGCGCGAGCGAGCGAGCGAGAGGCGGAGCAGCAGCAGCAGATCCGGCTGGTATGGACGCCGCCGCCAAAGGGGCCTCGCACTGGGGGAGAGCCGTCGTGGAGATGTCGCCCGCGGCGTCGGCTTCAATGTAGCCGCCTCATGGGGGTGCGGGATGGAGCACCGTCGGCGCCGGGAGGTCGAGTTAAGGAGAAGGTGCGATGCGATGAGTGTACAACCTCTTTGGTGGCGCCGAGTAGGCCTCGACTTTGTCAGAGGAGTCAGTGAGGATGTTGCGGTTCCGGTGGAGCAGGTTAAGGCGGCGCTATGGGGATGGAGCAGCTGCGATAGACGAGGCGATCGTCGGAGCAGCTCCTTGGAGGTGGAGGACGGGGCGGCTGAACCGGCTGGACGGCGAGATGGTTGACAGATCCTCATCCGGGGAGGTGGACGAGGGATGTCGAGCTATTGCGGTGGACGACGCCGTCGGGGAAGAGGCTCCGGCTGGGCAGCGGTGACATGGCGGACGGAGGAGGGTGGGGTTTCACGGCTGGAGCGCAGAGGTTATGGCGGCCTGGGATTTCGAATGGCGAAAAGGGGGCGATGGGAGGGGGTGAAGCATGACTTAGGGACGCGCTTGTCCAAAATGTAGGGTGTGTTACAAAAGTACCCCCCACCGATTTGAACTAGCGGCCCTTTTGGCTCAGGGTTAAAAGGGGGATTTCGCGTGTCGGGATTTGGCAGCTGGAGGGAGTTTTCGCGCGCGTTGTAATTTCGGGATAGCAAGGCGCGGGTTGTGAAGGCGCCAGTTTTGGGAGCACGATATCTGAATTTTCGGGATATAACAAGACGCGGGTTGAATTTTAGGGACAAGCCTAACGTGTAGTAATATTGTACTTGTACGTACCAAATCAATTCGCACTTCCCTCAACCAAAAAGAAAACGAAAAAAATAAAACTATTCACACCACACAAAGAGAGAGTCTTGCCCCGTTTTACTATACAAATGCTATTCAAAGCTACTCCCTCCTTCCATCTATATAGGGCCTAATGCGTTTTTCGATGCTAACTTTGACCAAATATTAGAGCAATGATATATGACATGCAACTTACACAAAGCACACCGTTAACTTCGTCTGTGAAAGGTTCTTTCAATGATATAATTTTCACATTGTGCATGTCATGTACTATTAATCTTGTCAATAGTCAAAGGCGGTCTTAAAAATCTCATTACGCCCTATATAGATGGAAGGAGGGAGTATGAATCCATGTTATGTCCGATTAAATTTTTTCGCTTGCTGTATAATGCATGTAACCTACTCATACCAACATTTTAGTGCATTCCAAATGTCTATACTACCACTGCAATTCGAACTAAATTTGAATTTGTTTCTCTATTTCAATAAGAATCTACAATCATGATTGTTGCCAACTTCAACCATCATAGTTTCCTTGCTATCCGCCAGATATAAATCGGACGGCCTATAATGCAGGATGGCAGGCACACCATCATCAACAACTCCGTTTTTTATAAGAGTAGAGATAAAATATATTAAATGTAGTATAACATGTTCATAAACACACCATGTGTATCACCGTTATATATATTCACACATGCGTCGGTTTAAAACACTATGATAAATTCTTCAAATATCCGAATTCGCTTTTTATAATGAAGTATATATGATCTCTATTCGTCTTTTACACCCACACAACCCTCTTATCTTTGTAGCTAGCGCTAACTTTCTCTTGTGCATGCACACGCCCGCATCCCTCTCACCCTCCCTCAGCATTCTCTAGCTCCATCGCGCAAATTCGTCTTTTCACTTTAGGTCGTTCACCCACGGTGTGTGTAGGCCCCCCAGCTCCTTCTTTACGGCACACATCGATCGATATGCCTCTCTAGCCAGGTGTGCCTAGCACAAACACAAGCTTCCCCTCTTCTCTTGTCACCGTCCATGCCTCACTCCCACCACTCTTTTCATCGTTCTCGTACTCGCACACTCCTCCCCGCTCGATATAGTATGCCTCTCGTACCACCTCCTACATGCATCCCTCTATCTCTATCCTTCTCCTCGTGCCTCGTTTGCTTCTAACACACACATGCATGTATACCGATCGATCTCCCAACATATACCTGGATCGACTTTAACTACCCCCCCATCGATCGACGTACCTCACAAGTTATGTCTCTCCTTTCTCTAACAAAGGGCGATTGATCTTCCTATGTAGTTATGTCTGCTTACCACAGCCACATCGTCCCCCCTCATCATTCGTGCATGCCTCCTGACCCGTCTCTCACACGCACGTGCACAGACAACAAGCAGCCATCTCCTCTCTTATTGATATTGCGGGCGTGCCCTCCGTTTGTCTAGCAAGCCTATCCCACCATTTGTTAGAAGCAACTCCACTACCACCCCCTCCAACACTCTAGCTCTGTCTCTCTCCCAACCTTATTCCTCTCCTGCACATATGCATGGATGCCGATCGATCTCCCTTAATACATGAGGCAGATCGATCTCCTTAATACATGAGGTAGGCCTCTCTCCTCCTCCACACATATACCAGCCATTGTACCTCTATAGTTAATTGGGCCTCCCTCTTCCCCCACCACACACCGATAGTCGAGCGCTGCAGGTAGGTATCCATGCCACAGAGACAAACTGCACATGTCCCCTCTCACGTTCCAGTAGGCCAGCCACTCTATATCTTTGACGTGGGCACACACAAATTCGATGGCACTCTTTATCGATCGCGCGCGCACACACACACACATCATCCCTCTTTTCGATTCTATGGACACCTCAAGCCGGTGATACCTCCACTCTCTTCTCGTGGATCGCCCCCTCTATATATATGTTATATCCAGGACTCTATTTCACACACATTGCATATGTTACATTTTTTGATTGACCCCCCCCCCAAAAAAAACTCTCAAGAACCCACACACTATATCTCTCTAGGTTTGTATCTCTCTCACACAACCCCACGTAGGTGGTGTACGTATACAAGAAGAGAATAGGTGCACCGTGCACGTACTCACGCTTCGTGCCCAGCCACACCCGCGCGGGTACACGGTGGAGCTCATTTCTTTACGAAATGGCAGCCCACGTGCTAATTTGAACGCCTGTAGCGGTTGTTTACCTAGGGAGGTCGTGTACCACGCCTGCACGAAACAAAGTTCGACTTGACGCATTGCCGCATTATTTTTAAATAAAGTTATAGCGCTCAATGGCACGTACACAGAATATAAAACGATTTTTATGGAGAAAAAGGTAGTCCGCTCACTATATACAATGGAGCCTTGCGTGCCTGGTTTGTCGCTCTTCAGAGTATCTCACACAAGGCTGCGGTGGCCTCTCTCTCTCTCTCTCACCGTTGGTCACTGATCCGGCCGCATCCCGTCCGCCGGGGGAAAGGGAGTGCGGTGGCCTCTCTCTCTCTCACCGTTGGTCACTGATCCGGCCGCATCCCGTCCGCCGGGGGAAAGGGAGTGCGGTGGCCTCTCTCTCTCTCACCGTTGGTCACTGATCCGGCCGCATCCCGTCCGCCGGGGGAAAGGGAGGAAGTGCATCGTTTCTCCGTTCGACGGCGCCGAGGCAGCACGTCCCGATCTGCGGTACACGCCGTTCTCTCTGACCAAGCTCCGGCGCGGCAGGGCCTACGCCACCTGCTCGCAGATTCCGCCCGCCGCTGCTCACCTAGTTACATCCCGACGACCTCCAGGTATCCCCTCCGGCCTTGCTCCACTGCCCGTCTTCCCACGTCGCTGCATGTGGATCTTCCATAGTTCTTTGCCCAAAACGTAGCTCGTCCAGCGTACTTTCCATATTGCATTCTCGTCCTCACACCGTTTTAGACAAACACAACCGTGTTGTTATCTTCCCTTAGGGCAAGGAATATGCTTCTTTTTTGTCGTCGCATGTGTCATCAACTGTTATTGGCCAGTAATTGTTTCCTTTCTACCTCTTTTTTGCAAACAGGGCTATCCATTTCACCTCGTTGCTATTGCGACCTTTTGGTGAACTGCACAAATCACTTTTTTCTTAAGAGTGTTTTGTGCAGTTGTACTAAAATGTCACATGGGCAACGTCTCTACATTTCAGTGCGACTGCACAAAGGGAGATTGGTTTTGCTCTATCCTCCTCATCCAACTCCGAGCCTAATCTTCTCCAACTAGTTAGTCTTAAGAGAGACTGCAAAGGTGACCGGCTTCTATTTATGTGTTTATTGTTTCATCAGCAGTCCTCTATTATCGTAATCACACTTAATATCTTTGGAACAGGGACGCTCAGCTCTATTTTAGTGGAACTGCACAAAATGATTGGAATGTTGCATGCTCCAGACAGCTACTTTTTTTCCCAACATGCCTTGTTGATTTAGACTCGTACTACTGCGCTTGGCTCTTCGCCTCTTCGTGAAGTCGAACAATGATGGTACTCCGCATGTTGGGTACTACAGTGTATGCCTCTGACAATCTGACACCGAATGGACTGATGCATGTCCACCGAGGGTAGGTTGCATTAGTCAAAAGGCGTAAGCGAGCTTCACCTTGTCCTGCAAGCTTCTCCTCGTTCTGCGAGTTGACGGGACACACCAAAAAGTAGTGCTAGTCCATACTCCCTCCTTTCCGGTTAATATGGCTTAATCTTTTTTGCGGGTAAATGAGAGAGCTTTATTCATATATAAGCATTCTTAGGACGATCAGCCAAGACACTGGTCACTAGGAAGCGAGGTACCCCGCAAAAAAAGAAGTAGGAAGCGAGGTGTTTCATCAAGCCAGCTCTCGGCCACATTCAAAGTGCAGCAAGCACGGTTCGCACGAAGATGCGCCGCAAGGTTTGCTGACCTGTTTACATGCTGAATAACAAAAAAAGAGGAAATATTACCGAGCGCTACTATTTGTAACAGGATATGAGCCAGAATTAAGCGAGAATTGTGGCGAGTGTTCCATGCAATCAACTTCCATTATCACATGCGAGAACCCTCGAAGAGAACCAAATGTGTTGAAGATTGCTTTATCACATTTTAAAATTATAATAAGAGTGCAGACGCTCCTCCATCCGGTTCCTAGTACTCCCTCCGGTCCTTTTTGGTTTGCGCCTAAGAAAATTCAGTTTTTCCCTCAAAGCTCTGCGCCTTAGCTTCTTTACCCCGCTCTTTCCACTGGTACCCCTCCCATCTGTTCCGCTTTGACTGCATGTGCAGCCGCAGTAACTCCCAACTCTCTCTCCCATACCAATCGCCCCTTCCCAAGGCGTGCGCATGCAGATAGAGTGACACACATGCAGGCATGGAAGAGTGAGACGCATGCAGACTTGAAAGAGAGAGAGATGCATGCAGCGCGAGAATTCCGGTGTGGGGCAGGCTCAACCAATGGTATGCATGCCTAGAAAAACTAACCCCAGCCTCTCTCGGTAGCACATCAGGGATAGAACTGTCCAATTTCAAACGAAACAATCGCTCCTTGGTATCCTGGCTTCACCTTAGACGCAAACAAAAGAGGACCGGAGGGAGTACTAGTACGTACCTTTATAGACTATATTAGTAGTACTAGTACTAGTAAACTTTGCGCTTGGCTGTTCGCCTATTCGGGAAGTCGAACAATAGTAGCACTAGTAGTATAGTGTATGCTTCTGGCAATCTGACACCGAATTAACTGTTGCACGTCCACCGCCTGAGCGAGGGAGAGCTTGCATTAGTCAAAAGTTTCTCCTTGTCCTGCGAGCCACCGCGCGCAAGTAATGCTAGTCCATACTGCCTCCTCTCCGGTTAATATGGATTAATTTCAAACGAGATAAATACACTGTCTGTCACTGTATATTTGTAAAAATACGGTCAGTGGACTTCATAATACGCTCATTGCGCTCAATATATATATTTTCCGGTGTTTATACGGTCACTAGCTCACCCTGACTGAGTATGTGTGTGCATGCACGTGTAGGTTGAGCACTTAGCGTGACCGTGTGTGTTCCGTCGTGTGCTCGGACATGCATGCATTAGGGCGTCGCGCGCATTTTTGCGTCCATGTGTACGTGTGACTGTTGCATACACGTAGGGGGAGTACGTGTAGGGGCCACTAAGGAGCAGTCAAATCACACAGTAAGTTAGTCGGAAGAAGCAACCATCATTTCACTCTTGAATGACACGTACGCAATATAAAATGGTTGATATGGAGAGAAAAAGAAAACCACTATATATACACTAGCAGGAGCCTAAGCTACAAGCCTGCTTGCTAAGGTTGCTCTCTTCACAAGCATAGAACGACGGGCCTGATCCCGCAGCTGGGGGAAGGGAACAATGTTCTGCGTAGACGCGGTCGACATCGGCGAGGGAGAAAACCCACAGTCGGTGCGTCCCAATCGGGGGTCACCGCGGTATGGGCCGATGCCGCGTCCCAACCGCCCTTCTAGGTACAGCCCGACGTCCCAGGTAGTCCATCTTCCTTTTGGAGCCGGCTTGCTCCACTGCCGTAGCTCCATCTCCATGTCGATCTTTCTCTACTTCTACCGGCTTCTACTTGTGATGAGTTTATGTCTCATGAACTAGTGCCAGTACTATTATTCTAATCACACTTCTTCAATATCTTTGCCATCAGGGATGCTCAGGTCGATTTTAGTGGAACTGCACAAAAGCATCGTATGATCCGAGGGTGCCAGCCGTCTTTCCTTCGACAGGTTCTACCTGGCCAGGGAATTAAATCATGTTTAGGGTTTAGGGTTTAAGTCGTAGTGACCCCATCAGTAGTTTTTCTTTCGTACACGCTCTCACAACTTTTTTCTTTAGTTGTGAAGTAAATATTGGCTATGATCTGTGAATCATTGAGATGCATCAGCATGCGTGTTAGTTTTCCTTTGTATTTGATGGAATGTTGTAACGGGGCAACCTTGGAATAGGAATGAAAATGGAGTGGAAAGTTTCCGTTTTTCCGGAGAAAAAATGGAAACGGAGAGAAACCAACGTTTCGTTTCGTTGGATCGCGCCATCGAGCAAAACCAACGTTTAAATCACGTCTGTCGTGTTCGTGTCTCACCCTCCTCCACGGCTCGACCCCACACGGTCGCTCGGCATGCCACTCACCGCAAACCGAGTATACGATAACTTTCCCGCCTGCTTGTCGATGGATCGTGCCATGGAGTACTACTAGCACTACTGGAAGAGATTGACGAGTTGGGGGAGGACAGCTAGCTGTAGCACGGACTCCCAAGAACTTTTTACATGCATGTTGTAGCCGGCTATTGCGACCTTTGAACGCGGAGCAGCCGCGTGCACCCGGAAGCGGCGCGGGCGACGCTCTCTCGGCCGGCGCGCCGCTTCAATGCCGGCGCCAGTGAGAGGTCGCGTCCGCTCTGGCCGGGCATGAATGCGGCACTGACCGTTTCGGGCGGGAAGCACGCGCGGGTGATGAAGAGGGTTCGGGTTGGTCAGGACCGGCCGTGGCAGCGGTCCGGACGTGCGCAAACAAGAGATGTTGTACGTTAATATTGTTGCGTATATAATTAACAACGTAAATAATGTGCCAGTTGGACAAATATGATTGGAGATGGAGATGTAAATGGAATTTTACGTAAACACGGATATGCATGTCTATGTCTATGTGTGTGTGCGCGACGACTCTCGCGACCTGGAAGCGGGGGCGTGTTTTTGATCAAGTTTTCTTTCTTGGTACGTTAGAAAATCAGTTTGTCTAATTCACATCTAGATGTTATTTAAGGATATCACATCTAAGCTCCCACAAGTATATAATGTAGCAACAAGAAACAAAAAAAACCAGGACAAAAAAAATAGACCACAAACAGAGTGGACATCAACTTAGATATCTAGATGTGTCCTAGACAGACCCTTAAAAAATTGTCCGCCAGTTTTCGTTTCTTTTTTCCGGGAACGCGCGTATTCTATTTAAAACCACTGCTATGGAGAGATTTTTTACTCCATTATAGCCTCTTGTTTGATAGAGTTTCTCGCTTCTCGCTCTCTCACCCTCTCCATATCAAAACAAGATGACAGTGTCCACTCTATCTCTCTCCTCACCGGTGGTCACAGATCCGGCCGAATCCCGTCCGCTGCGGGAGGTGAGGAGGTGCAGCGTTGACGTTGTCGCCGTCGGCGACAGAGGGAGCCGATGCGCACCGTCCTCTCGGAGCCGGCGCTGGCGCGGACGAAGATCCTCCGCGCCCTTGTTCGCTGCCGTCGTGTGGGAAGATCCTGCCCGCCCGCCTAAACGACATCTCGCCCACCTGAGGTATAACTTCTTGTACTAGTCCAGCTCCCCAGGTTGCTGCGTGCGGGTTTTCTTCTATGCGACTACTCCCTAGATCCCCATGCATAGTAGCTAGGGTTCGTCGGCTGGTCCAACATCACCTACTAGTACTATTATAGAGGAAATGCCACTCGAAAAGTTGTCCTGATTTATGCCTTGGTGGAGGTATACATGTTGTTTCGACAAAAAGTACATGGTGGTTGTGCGGTCATTGTCCATATGGTGGTAGTACTATCACTGGTTAAATGAAGAAATGCTTTTTTCTCGGGTATCCTGGTTTAGTTCCCATCAAGATATAATTATGATGCTTCTGTTTGTTGGTGTACTTTTCATTAACCCTTTTTTATATTTTTGGAAACAGCGATGCGTGTCTCCATACCCGGGCATGTCTTCCTCAATTTTAGTGGAACTGCACATTGTTGTTCCGCCTCACTGTCCTCTGCCACGTGGTTCTTCCTTCCTCGAGCTTGATTACTGAGAAGAAACAGACCACAGTGAGGATTTGTCGAACTTCATAGGTGCCTCACCCAAACTTGATGCCAAATGGATGATGCATCACCACGATGACCTATCGATGCTCATGGTTGCGCCTCATGGTTGCGTCGGCTGGTGAAGCTGATCGATTTTCAATGAAAAACAAGTTGTCTTCCATCAGTGCTCTTTGCTTGTTATGCACAAAGATGATATCCTTCGTCAGTTCACCTTGGTTGCGTTGGAGACGCAGTCGTCTTTCATGTTGGTGCAATTTTATCACACAATTGGCTATGAACCAAATGTTTCCTCGAAGAAGGATCGACGTTGGTACTAAGAGCATAAGTTTTGTATTGACTTCTAAGCCTTCTCACAACTTTGTCTCCAGCTCCCCTGTAATTTTATTTGTCCAGCTATTAACTTTGATTTAAAAAATGGTGTGGACTAAAAACCGGATGGACGTAGTAGCCCTCCATTTTTATTTACTCCGCATATTAGATTTGACTGAAGTCAAACTTTGTAATACTCTCAAACCTTTCCGATAATTGAAAGTAAAATTCTTTATTTGTACACTCTCACACGTTTCCGATAATTTGGCGCATGTGTGGTTGTTCACTTAAGGGAGGGTAGTGTACCACACGTGAAGGACAGGAAGTGCGACCAGGACGCGTGGGCGTGGATCGTTAGTTCATCGGAAGTAGTACTAGTTTTCTTCACTGTACATTAAATAAAGAGTTTTGTTTCGTACTTACACAATTTTAAACAATTGTTATGGAGAGAATAAGAAAACCACTTGACTATATATTAGTCGTATACACACGAGAGTACTATATGGACGCAGCTTCATTGAGTTAGTGCACCTGCCTTTGGGTTTATGACAGGTGGGCCCGAAATGTGGCTGGCTCACCTGTCACACAGCCAAAAGCAGATGGAGTGAAGGCACCGGAGCTCAGTCCGTACTACATTAGTATATATATAAGCGGGAGCCTCAGCGCTTGTTCGCTAGGGTTTGCACTCTCCACACGCTTGCCGCAATACATATATGTTACACGCTGGAGGCTCAACATTCATTTGCTAGAGTTTGCTATATTCACAGTCTCTCACCCTCTCTTCACCAGATCTAAACAAGACTGCGTTGGCCTCTTGTCTCTCTCTCCCCCCTCACAGCTGGTGAAGGAGGTGTCCGTATCTCGTCGCACCGGGAAGGGGAGGAGGTGCAGCGTTAACTCTATCACCTTTGGCAAGGGAGGCAATCCACTGCCGGCTGCGCTGTTCTCTTTCACCCAGCGCCTGTGCAGGAGGGCCACCGACCCCTTCTTCCTCGCCGCCGTACGTAGTGTGGGCATATCCGGCCTCCTGCCACACGCCTTGCTACATCCCGACGACCCTAAGGTATAAGTTTCTCTGAAACCGTCGTTGCTCTAGCTGCATGTGGATCTTTTTCGATCTATAGTCGAATCTAGGTCTTGGTTCTAAGAGGAAAGAAAGGTGCGGTGGGGTGGAGCATGAATCTAGGATGTGGTTCAATGAGGAAAGGAGGGAGGAAAAGTAGTATAGACTGGCTATCCAGCCGCTTTGTTGGTCGAAAAGGGAAAAAGGGGGTAACCCAGTACACACATCTGTAAGGAACCGATCTCTTTCTTGAAAAGGGAAAGAAACTGGGGGGGGGGTCGGGTAGTTTGTGCAGGACTAGATTTGCTGCCCTCACATAGGGAAGAAGTTCAAAGAGAACAAATATGGGACCAACACAGATATGCTGCTTGGCTACATACTCTGCATCACCCATTTATACGTGGGGACGCACATGGTGCTAGCATGTCCCATACAACTATTTTGCTGTTGTTAATCTAAGAATGCCGCCGGAAAATTGAAGTAATGCCACAGTTAAAAGTAAATTACATTTTTTAACGAATGTTGTTTCAAGAGAGTGTCTCTATTAATATGAATCAATGCAACCATTTTAGAAATGCTACTATCCTACTTTGTTTTCCATCCAAGATAAGTTAGATGCTTCTTTCTGTCACCGTTTGTTTCATCCTTCTTTATCGGCAAGTAATTGTTTCCTGTTTTGCCTCTGTTAAAACAGGGGTATCGATTCAACTTGTTGCTATTGCGACATTTTGCTTCGCTACTCAAAACACTTATGTTTTAAGAGTGTTTTGTGCAGTTCAACTTCAATGTCACACTGGTGACTTTGCTTAATTTTGGTGGAACTGCACAGAAGGAGATCCGAGATTTGTTTCCAGTGTTCCTATCGAGTTGTTTCAAATATTGGTCTCAACCACATGATATCTATTCAACTTGTTGCTATTGCGACATTTTGCTTCGCTATGCGAAACACTTTGCTTGATTTCAGTGCAACTTCACAAAAGGAGATTGGATTTCCTATTCGTGTTAGCTGATTCGTAGTTTATCCTGGTGTTCTCATGAAAGGTTAGTACAGGCCTTCATTGTAATGCCCCGGATTCGATGCGCCAGGTGTCTTCCAGTTATTCGCCGTAGTTGCCATGTCATTTGCTTGCGTGTTGCATCTTGCCATGTCATCATCTGCATTTCATCCGCATGTTTTTCAAAACTTGCATCCGTTCGGGTTCTCCCAGTTCTCTCCGTTGTCCGTTCGGAGTCCAGACCTCTCGCGCGCGCCCATCGCCCCTCTCAGACCTTGTTTTCATGTGCGGGTGTTAAACGTTCTCGGAATGGACCGAGTCTTGCCAAGCGGCCTTGGTATACCACCAGTAGACCGCCTATCAAGTTTCGTGCCATTTGGAGGCCGTTTGATACTCCAACGGTTAACCGCGTAGCCCGAAACCCCTCCTTCTCTTTGCAGCCCAACACCCCTTCCAAACTGGCCCAAAACCCAGCAAACTCCCCTCCATGCTCTCGGTCGTTCGATCACGATCGTGTGGGCGAAAAGCGCTCCTAATTTGGACTCTCCTAGCTCCCTCTACCTACAAATAGCCCCCTCCCCCGAAATTCGCGGATCAAATCCCCCCCAAAACCCTAATTTTCCCCTCCGCGCCGCGCCGGACATGTTCGGACTGGACCGAACACGTCCAGCCGCCGCCGCCTCAGCCAATCGGATGCCGCCGCATGTCCTCCGCCGCCGTCCTCGCGCCGCCGGCCCGCGGAGCCCATCCGGGGCCCGCACGGGCCCAGATCCACCGCCGCCCGGCCCGTCCGTCCCCGCCGCCTCCCGCCTCGTCGCCGGCCGCCGCCGTGGGCGCTGCCGCGCGCCGCCGCCGCCTGCGCCCGGAGCTCCCGCCTCGTCGCCCCTCGTCCTGCGACCCGGCGCCGCCGCCGTAGCCCGGCCCCGCCGCCGCGGAGGCGCCCCGCGCCGCCGCCCGGGAGCCCGCGCCTCCCGCGTCGACGCCTCCGCCAGCGCCGCCCCGCCGCCGACCAGGCTCACCGGAGCTGCGTCCTTCCCGGCGCCCGAGCCGCCGCCCCGCCTCCGGTGCTCGGATCCGGCCGGGATCCGCCGGATCCGGATCCCCCGACCTTCCCGGCCGTCGTCCCGGCCATCTCCGTCGCTGCATCCGTGCTCCTCTCTGGCGCCGACCTCACTAGAGTCCGCCCCGACCCGGATCCACCTCGCCCGACCCAGATCCGCGGCCACGTTGACTTTCCCCCCGAGGTCCAAATCTCTCTGTCCCAGATTTTTGACATTATCATGCCTTGTTCATCATGCCGTATCTCTGCATCCGTAGCTTCGTTTCGTGCGTGTAATATGTCAAATTGTTCGCCTCGACGAGTACTTCAGTTCATTCCATTGCATCATGTTCATTTGAGTCCATATTGATGCCTGAATCATCGTTGCAAGAGTGCTTCATAATGTTGGCTGCTGTCTGTTAACAGAACATGCTCTTTTGTCATTTTTGCCATGATTGATGTGTGCATCCTATGAGGTTGATGTCTACATGTGTTTTGAACTATGCCATGTCTTCTTTACAGAGGTGCTTGCCATGTATTTTTGTGATCAATGTGGTGACTAGCACAAGCATGCAAACTAGGCATCGTGATGTTACTGTTTTTAGTCCTTGTTCTGCTGTTATTTTGTTGCCATGTAAACATGATGCTACAGAGAGATCCATGCTTATTTTGAGATACTTCAGTAAGGATGTTTTGAACATATGGTTGTGCTTATGCTCTATCCATTCATGCCCCTGTTTGCAATTATGGAGTAGTCTAGCATGTCATTTTCGTGCTCTACTTTTGCTCCGAAATGTTTCCTGGCAGATTGTTTACATGTTATTCAGTTTTGCCAAGGTTGTTGTAGTTGATCCTTGCATGCTATGAACTTGTTCTTGCCTTGGTTAGCTTCATAAACATGTCTTCTTGCTGATGCTATGCTTATCTTGTCATGCAATGACTTGTGGTGAGTGAATCAAGCTTGTTAAGTAGGGTACTTGCTGTTACTGTTTTGCTAGGCTGAATCTGTTATTTCGTGATGCTATGTAAACCTGCTGCTACTAGTCATTCTATGCATAATCTGGAGATGTTCACTAAGGGTGTTTTGTTCTACATGTTATGCTCTATCCACCCATGCCCATGGTTGCATTTATAGCCTGCTGTAGCTTGTTGTAATCTTGCTCCAAAGTTGCTTAATAATGTTGCTGTCAGCCTGTTAACATTAAGTTCAGTTGTTGCCATGATTGTTGTTAGTGATCCATGCACCCTTTGAACTTGCTCTTGCCATGCTTAACTTCACAAACATGCCTTCTTACTGTTGGTTGCCTTGCCATGCCATGTTTTGCTATGTGGTGAGTGGTAAAAGCTCACCAACATGCCTTCTTATCGTTGTTCCTGCCATGTATGAATCTGTATTATAACTTGCTATGTTTACATGGGTGCCATCATATTTGCTGATCCTTTTTGGCTCATGGTCAGTAAAGGGATCTTGTTCTATGCATTTAGTAGTATCATGCCATGCCTTTGTTTGCCATGATAAGTTCCTGTAACATGTTGTTTGGTAGCTCTAAACATTGCAACCTGATGTTATTTTCTGCAAAGTCTGAACTGTTATTATTTGCAATCTTGCCATGTGTGTTTGAGCATGTTCTAGTGATTTCTGGAGATAGCTCAGTGTTCATGTTTTGTTATGCTTTACCTGTACATCATGCCCATGCCTTTTGTTTTCTTGTTGAGGTCCTGTAGCATGTTGTTTTGATGCTTGCAATATGCCTAGTTGCTGTTTTGGACAGATTGTTGCTATAACTTGTATAGTGTGTGTGTGTTGAACCGTTGCTCCGTTTTGAGTGTGCTCTATATGAAACTTGCTTGTTTTTGCATATAGTTTCATATTATCATGTTGCATCCTTGTTTTGAGGTGTTTGCTTGATGTTTGGGTGCATTTTGCATCAATGCCATGTTTAACTTGTTTTGCTCATATCTTCTAGGCCGTAGCTCCGAACTAAATGAACTTTATATGTAACTTGACTAGAATCTCGTGTAGATCATCTTTGTGCATCTTAACTTGCTGTTTAACAACTTGAACCTAATGTTTATTCAGATCTGGACCAATTTCGAAGTATGCATATGAGGACTTACCGGAATTGTTATATGTTGTTCCCGGCCTCATTTAAACTTGCCTTGGTGTGTTGCTCTTGTTTGCATCATCTCTTGCCATGAGTAGCTTCATCGAGATTTGTCATGCATCATGCTTGTTGTGCATCATGTCATGTTCATGTGTGGTGTGTTTACCGTGTTGTGTGCTTCTTCTCGATAGTTCCTGTTTCGTTGCGATCGTGAGGATTCGTTTGTCTACGCTTGGTTCGGCTTCATCCGTTCATCTTCTTCATGGACTCGGTCTTCTTCCTTGCGGGATTTCAGGCAAGATGACCGCTACCCTGGATCTCACTACTATCATTGCTATGCTAGTTGCTTCGTTCTATCGCTATGCTGCGTTACCTATCTTTTGCTCCTCAAGCCTCCCAAATTGCCATGAACCTCTAACCTTTGACACCCTTCCTAGCAAACCATTTCTTGGCCATGTTACTGCTTTGCTCAGCCCCTCTTATAGCTTTGTTAGTTGCAGGTGAAGTTGAAGATTACTCCATGGTGGACAGGATTTTGGTTGGGATATCACAATATCTCTTATATTATTAATGCATCTATATACTTGGTAAAGGGTGGAAGGCTCGGCCTTATGCCTGGTGTTTTGTTCCACTCTTGCCGCCCTAGTTTCCGTCATACCGTTGTTATGTTCCCGGATTTTGCGTTCCTTACGCGGTTGGGTGATTTATGGGACCCCCTTGACAGTTCGCTTTGAATAAAACTCCTCCAGAAAGGCCCAACATTGGTTTTACCATTTGCCTAACCACCACCTATATTTCCCTTGGGAGTAATTAACCCAAGGGTCATCTTCATTTTAGCCCCCCCGGGCCAGTGCTTGTCTAAGTGTTGGTTCGAACCGAGTAGACTGTGGGGCCCCTCCGGGGAAACTCGAGGTCTGGTTTTACTCATAGGATGTCTCATCCGGTGTTGCCCTGAGAACGAGATATGTGCAGCTCCTATCGGGATTGTCGGCGCATCGGGCGGCTTTGCTGATCTTGTTTTACCATTATCGAAATGTCTTGTAAACCGGGATTCCGAGTCTGATCGGGTCTTCCTGGGAGAAGGTATATCCTTCGTTGATCGCGAGAGCTTATCATGGGCTAAGTTGGGACACCCCTGCAGGGTATAATCTTTCAAAAGCCGTGCCTACGGTTATAGGCAGATGGGAATTTGTTAATGTCCGGTTGTAGATAACTTGACATCAGATCCGAATTAAAATGCATCAACCGTGTGTGTAGCCGTGATGGTCTCTTTTCGGCGGAGTCCGGGAAGTGAACACGGTTTTGGGTTATGTTTGACGTAAGTAGGAGTTCAGGATCACTTCTTGATCATTGCTAGTTTCACGACCATTCCGCCTGCTCTCTTCTCGCTCTTATTTGCTTATGTTAGCCACCATATATGCTTAGTCGCTGCTGCAGCCTCACCACTTTACCCCTTCCTTTCCCTTTAAGCTTTGCTGGTCTTGATACCCATGGTAATGGGATTGCTGAGTCCTCGTGGCTCACAGATTACTACAACAACAGTTGCAGGTACAGGTTATGCGATGATCATGACGCGAGAGCGATGTTTGCTTGTTTGGAGTTCTTCTTCTGCTTCTTCGATCAGGGGATAGGTTCCAGGTCGGCAGCCTGGGCTAGCAGGGTGGATGTCGTTTGAGTTTCTGTTTGTGTTTCATCCGTAGTCGGATGATGCTCTTATGTATTGTGATGTTGTATTCGTGTGGCATTGTATGCCTTATGTATGTATCCCCATCTATTATGTAATGTTGATGTAATGATATCCACCTTGCAAAAGCGTTTCAATATGCGGGTCTATCCTTGGTGGGACCTTTGAGTTCCTTTTGGATAGGATCGCATATTGGGCGTGACAAGTTGGTATCAGAGCCTCGACCGACCCTAGGAGCCCCCTTGATTGATCGTGTAGTCTGGCCGTTGTTGAGTCTAGAAGAAAACTATTTTCGAGTCTAGTTATATCGGAGAGTAGGAATTTCTTTTTACTCCTCATCCCCTTCGTCGCTCTGGTAAGGAATCTTGACGTAGGTGTTTTGAATTACTCCTCTTCCCCTTCAAATTTTTCTTTAGGTTCACACAGTTTGTTTTCCGATCGTTGTTCCTCAGCTCTTTTCATCCGGTGCATTTCTCGTCAAGTCGACTCGACCCTCTTCGCCTTTGCCAAGTTCAATCCTCAGTTGTTTTCTTTCCCACCCGCCCACCCTTCTCCTTCTCGGAACCGAAGTCCGTAATCAAGTATCCATCCTACTCGCGCGAAGCCTTTGCTTTCTTTCCTCAATGATTTCAACCGGTGTTTTCTTTTCAAGTTACTCGTCGATTCCCTGTCCCAGTTGCCTTTGTTTTCCCCCCTCCCACCCTCTTCTTCCCGGAGCCTAAGTCTGTTTCGACCATCAATTTCATCCGCGTGGAGCCTCTTCAGTCTTTCGTAAATTATTTCAACCGGTGAATTCTCGTCTCGTTTGTCATTCTTCATCTCTTTTCTTTTCCGATGGTTTCAATTCAAGTTTTTCGGGTGATCATATTCTTTTCCTCAGCTCAAGTATTTTCCCTGCTCGTTCGCCTCTCGCTAGTTCATCCTTCCGGAGTGCTCTAGACATCTCTAGAGATTCGTCTGTGTTCGAATTAATTCGAGGTTGTCACCTCATTCAAATATTTCAATTGTTCCGGTGCATCATCTATCTCTTCAACAATCCCATTTCAACGGTGTTATCTCTTCAGTGGGCCCTAACCCACAGGCTTTTCCCCAGGATCTTACCTGACTCTTCTGATTCCCCCGGAGTTATTCTCAATTCTTTTCAAGTGTGACGTAAGTATGGATTCCATCAGTCAGATGCCTTGTCAAGATCGATTTCAAATCATTTCAGTGTTGGCTCAACCTTTCGGTTTTTCATTCTCCCAGAGTATCTCAGAAATTTTTTGGTGGTTTTTCTCGTCATCATTTGAAGATCGAAGAAGAGTTTTCCTCTAAACCTTGTCCGTTATCTCGAAGTTTCGTGGTTCTAGCTTCATATTATCCTCTCAAATTATTCTATTTGTCAGATATTCCTTTTCTCAACCATCTGGAGCTTGTCAGGAGTTGTTTTTCCATTTCTTTTCATTGGAGGCCATCATTCCAGTTATCATTCTCTATTTATCCCGGTGCATCTGTCAAGTGTTCTTTATCAGCTCATGATCTCTTTGTTCTGTTGCATCTAAATCCCCTCGAGCATATTTGTTCTGCTAATTCTTCCTGGTGATTCTCTCTATTTCGTCAGGCATTTTCGAATTCTTACGGTGGTTCGTTCAAGATTAGTTTTCTTTGTTTATCATATCAATCCATTCGTTCTTTCCAATTGTACAGGTGGTTCATGAAGACTTTCTCAAGTTTTGTGCTATCCCCCCTTAATCCTTTCAAGAAGAATAAGTAGTTTGCAAAAATCCTTTGCTTGTCATCAATTTAATTTGATGAAGGTAAACATACAATAAACCTTATCCTTATTTCATCCAAGTGAGTAATCCCTTCCTTCGGAGTTTGTTCTTGAGGAATAAATTCTAGTTTCAAGTGTTTTCATCTTTTCTTTTTCGGAGTTCAAATTTCCTCGGTCATTTTGTCGGAACCTCCATCTAAATCATCGCAACGCTCATCTTATTCTTTCATCCTTCATTTTATCTCGTCATCCTTTTGTTACCGGAGTTCTTCATGGTGGTTCCTCACGATTTAATTCATTCCTCAAGTGTTCATCAAGATTCTTGTAGGCGAAGCTCAAGTTTTCTTCTTCTTGCTTCGCGAGGTGCATTTAATTCTCCGTTTTCTTTTGAAACGGAGTTTTGCAATTCTTCTTTCTTCCTAGTTATTAAAACTTTTCCGCTCGAGGCCGGTTATCAGCTCATAAATTTTGAGATGTTATCCATAAGTCCACGACAAGCTTATTCTTTTCATTGTCGATTTTCTCAACAACTCCATTCAATCCTTCCTTCTAAGTTCATTTCATTCCTTCCTTTTAATTCTTCCGGAGGCTTTGCGTTGTTCATCTCGTCAAGTGCCATCCCATCTTGTGAAGTTCCTGTTCTATTCCTTCCATTTTCAACCGGAGTGCTGCCTAAATCCTTTCAGTCTTATTCGTTTCTCATCTCATTCTAACCGGAGTGCTTTTAGAGTCTATCTTGTTTCCATGAGCTTTCGATTCTCGTCATTCTCATTGTTCCTCTCTTCTTCTCGAGTGCTCTCGATTCCTTGCTTCTTCTCTTGAGTTCTTGTTTCACCTCATCCCTTTTTCCCTTCCGTCTCGGTCCTAAGATCTCGGGACGAGATCTCTTGTTAGTGGAGGAGTGTTGTAACGCCCCGGATTTGATGCGCCAGGTGTCTTCCAGTTATTCGCCGTAGTTGCCATGCCATTTGCTTGCGTGTTGCATCTTGCATGTCATCATCTGCATTTCATCCGCATGTTTTTTAGAACTTGCATCCGTTTGGGTTCTCCCGGTTCTCTCCGTTGTCCATTCGGAGTCCGGACCTCTCGCGCGCGCCCGTCGCCCCTCTCAGACCTTGTTTTCATGTGCGGGTGTTAAACATTCTCGGAATGGACCGAGTCTTGCCAAGCGGCCTTGGTATACCACCGGTAGACCGCCTGTCAAGTTTCGTGCCATTTGGAGGTCGTTTGATACTCCAACGGTTAACCGCGTAGCCCAAAACCCCCCCTTCTCTTTGCAGCCCAACACCCCTTCCAAACTGGCCCAAAACCCAGCAAACTCCCCTCCATGCTCTTGGTCATTCGATCATGACTGTGTGGGCGAAAACCGGTCCTCATTTGGACTCTTCTAGCTCCCTCTACCTACAAATAGCCCCCTCCCCGAAATTCGCGGATCAAATCCCCCCAAAACCCTAATTTTCCCCTCCGCGCCGCGCCGGACATGTCCGGACCGGACCGGACACGTCCAGCCGCCGCCGCCTCAGCCAATCGGACGCCGCCGCGTGTCCTCCGCCACCGTCCTCGCGCCGCCGGCCCGTGGAGCCCATCCGGGGCCCGCGCGGGCCCAGATCCGCCGCCGCCCGGCCCGTCCGTCCCCGCCACCTCCCGCCTCGTCGCCGGCTGCCGCCGTGGGCGCCGCCGCGCGCCGCCGCCGCCTGCGCCCGAAGCTCCCGCCTCGTCGCCCCTCGTCCTCCGACCCGGCGCCGCCGCCGTAGCCCGGCTCCGCCGCCGCGGAGGCGCCCCGCGTCGCTGCCAAGGAGCCCGCGCCTCCCGCGTCGGCGCCTCCGCCAGCGCCGCCCCGCCGCCGACCAGGCTCGCTGGAGCTGCGTCCTTCCCGGCGCCTGAGCCGCCGCCCCGCCTCCGATGCTCGGATCCGGCCGGGATCCGCCGGATCCGGAGCCCCCGACCTTCCCAGCCGTCGTCCCGGCCATCTCCGTCGCTACATCCGTGCTCCTCTCCGGCTCCGACCTCACCGGAGTCCGTCCCGACCCGTATCCACCTCGCCCGACCCAGATCCGCGGCCACGTTGACTTTCCTCCCGAGGTCCAAATCTCTCTAAGTCCCAGATTTTTGACATTATCATGCCTTGTTCATCATGCCGTATCTCTGCATCCGTAGCTCCGTTTCGTGCGTATAATATGTCAAATTGTTCGCCTCGACGAGTATTTCATTTCATTCCATTGCATCATGTTCATTTGAGTCCATATTGATGCCTGAATCATCGTTGCAAGAGTGCTTCATAATGTTGGCTGCTGTCTGTTAACAGAACATGCTCTTTTGTCATTTTTGCCATGATTGATGTGTGCATCCTATGAGGTTGATGTATACATGTGTTTTGAACTATGCCATGTCTTCTTTACAGAGTTGCTTGCCATGTATTTTTGTGATCAATGTGGTGACTAGCACAAGCATGCAAACTAGGCATCGTGATGTTACTGTTTTTAGTCCCTGTTCTGCTGTTATTTTGTTGCCATGTAAACATGATGCTACAGAGAGATCCATGCTTATTTTGAGATACTTCAGTAAGGATGTTTTGAACATATGGTTATTCTCTATCCATTCATGCCCCTGTTTGCAATTATGGAGTAGTCTAGCATGTCATTTTCGTGCTCTACTTTTGCTCCAAAATGTTTCCTGGCAGATTGTTTACATGTTATTCAATTTTGCCAAGGTTGTTGTAGTTGATCCTTGCATGCTATGAACTTGTTCTTGCCTTGGTTTGTTTCATAAACATGTCTTCTTGCTGATGCTATGCTTATCTTGTCATGCAATGACTTGTGGTGAGTGAATCAAGCTTGTTAAGTAGGGTACTTGCTGTTGCTGTTTTGCTAGGCTGAATCTGTTATTTCGTGATGCTATGTAAACCTGCTGCTACAAGTCATTCTATGCATAATCTGGAGATGTTCACTAAGGGTGTTTTGTTCTACATGTCATGCTCTATCCATCCATGCCCCTGGTTGCATTTATAGCCTGCTGTAGCTTGTTGTAATCTTGCTCCAAAGTTGCTAAATAATGTTGCTGTCAGCCTGTTAACATTAAGTTCAGTTGTTGCCATGATTGTTGTTAGTGATCCATGCACCCTATGAACTTGCTCTTGCCATGCTTAGCTTCACAAACATGTCTTCTTACTGTTGGTTGCCTTGCCATGCCATGTATTGCTCTGTGGTGAGTGGTACAAGCTCACCTACATGCCTTCTTATCGTTGTTCCTGCCATGTATGAATCTGTATTATAACTTGCTATGTTTACATGGGTGCCATCATATTTTCTGATCCTTTTTGGCTCATGGTCAGTAAAGGACTTTTGTTCTATGCATTTAGTAGTATCATGCCATGCCTTTGTTTGCCATGATAAGTTCCTGTAACATGTTGTTTGGTAGCTCTAAACATTGCAACCTGATGTTTTTTTCTGCAAAGTCTGAACTGTTATTATTTGCAATCTTGCCATGTGTGTTTGAGCATGTTCTAGTGATTTCTGGAGATAGCTCAGTGTTCATGTTTTGTTATGCTTTACCTGTACATCATGCCCATGCCTTTTGTTTTCTTGTTGAGGTCCTGTAGCATGTTGTTTTGATGCTTGCAATATGCCTAGTTGCTGTTTTGGACAGATTGTTGCTATAACTTGTATAGTGTGTGTGTCGAACCGTTGCTCCATTTTGAGTGTGCTCTATATGAAAATTGCTTGTTTTTTGCATATAGTTTCATATTATCATGTTGCATCCTTGTTTTAAGGTGTTTGCTTGATGTTTGGGTGCATTTTGCATCAATGCCATGTTTAACTTGTTTTGCTCATATCTTCTAGGCCGTAGCTCCGAACTAAATGAACTTTATATGTAACTTGACTAGAATCTCGTGTAGATCATCTTGGTGCATCTTAACTTGCTGTTTAACAACTTGAACATAATGTTTATTCAGATCTGGACCAATTTCGAAATTGCATATGAGGACTTACCGGAATTGTTATATGTTGTTCCCGGCCTCATTTAAACTTGCCTTGATGTGTTGCTCTTGTTTGCATCATCTCTTGCCATGAGTAGCTTCATGTAGTTTGTCATGCATCATGCTTGTTGTGCATCATGTCATGTTCATGTGTGGTGTGTTTACCTTGTTGTGTGCTTCTTCTCGATAGTTCCTGTTTCGTTGCGATCGTGAGGATTCGTTCGTCTACGCTTGGTTCGGCTTCATCCGTTCGTCTTCTTCATGGACTCGTTCTTCTTCCTTGCGGGATTTCAGGCAAGATGACCGCTACCCTGGATCTCACTACTATCATTGCTATGCTAGTTGCTTCGTTCTATCGCTATGCTGCGTTACCTATCTTTTGCTCCTCAAGCCTCCCAAATTGCCATGAACCTCTAATGTTTGACACCCTTCCTAGCAAACCATTGCTTGGCTATGTTACCGCTTTGCTCAGCCCCTCTTATAGCTTTGTTAGTTGCAGGTGAAGTTGAAGATTACTCCATGGTGGACAGGATTTTGGTTGGGATATCACAATATCTCTTATATTATTAATGCATCTATATACTTGATAAAGGGTGGAAGGCTCGGCCTTATGCCTGGTGTTTTGTTCCACTCTTGCCGCCCTAGTTTCCGTCATACCGGTGTTATGTTCCCGGATTTTGCGTTCCTTACGCGGTTGGGTGATTTATGGGACCCCCTTGAAAGTTTGCTTTGAATAAAACTCCTCCAGCAAGGCCCAACATTGGTTTTACCATTTGCCTCACCACCACCTATATTTCCCTTGGGAGTAATTAACCCAAGGGTCATCTTTATTTTAGCCCCCCCGGGCCGGTGCTTGTCTAAGTGCTGGTCCGAACCGAGTAGACTGCGAGGCCTCCTCAGGGAAACTCGAGGTCTGGTTTTACTCGTAGGATGTCTCATCCGGTGTTGCCCTGAGAACGAGATATGTGCAGCTCCTATTGGGATTGTCGACGCATCGGGCGGCTTTGCTGGTCTTGTTTTACCATTGTCGAAATGTCTTGTAAACCGGGATTCCGAGTCTGATCGGGTCTTCCTGGGAGAAGGTATATCCTTCGTTGATCGCGAGAGCTTATCATGGGCTAAGTTGGGACACCCTTGCAGGGTATAATCTTTCGAAAGCCGTGCCTGCGGTTATAGGCAGATGGGAATTTGTTAATGTCCGGTTGTAGATAACTTGACACCAGATCCGAATTAAAACGCATCAACCGTGTGTGTAGCCGTGATGGTCTCTTTTCGGCGGAGTCCGGGAAGTGAACACGGTTTTGGGTTATGTTTGACGTAAGTAGGAGTTCAGGATCACTTCTTGATCATTGCTAGCTTCACGACCGTTCCGCTTGCTCTCTTCTCGCTCTTATTTGCGTATGTTAGCCACCATATATGCTTAGTCGCTGCTGCAGCCTCACCACTTTACCCCTTCCTTTCCCTTTAAGCTTTGCTAGTCTTGATACCCATGGTAATGGGATTGCTGAGTCCTCGTGGCTCACAGATTACTACAACAACAGTTGCAGGTACAGGTTATGCGATGATCATGACGCGAGAGCGATGTTTGCTTGTTTGGAGTTCTTCTTCTGCTTCTTCGATCAGGGGATAGGTTCCAGGTCGGCAGCCTGGGCTAGCAGGGTGGATGTCGTTTGAGTTTCTGTTTGTGTTTCCATCCGTAGTCGGATGATGCTCTTATGTATTGTGATGTTGTATTCGTGTGGCATTGTATGCCTTATGTATGTATCCCCATCTATTATGTAATGTTGATGTAATGATATCCACCTTGCAAAAGTGTTTCAATATGCGGGTCTATCCTTGGTGGGACCTTCGAGTTCCTTTTGGATAGGGTCGCATATTGGGCGTGACATTCATCCACATGATTGTGCAGTGTGCTTTGAGATGTTGTGCTACCTATATTGGTACTATTTTAAATAAATGTTGAATTGAAGCTATTGTATTGCTGTCTTTTCCCATTAAGTAGTGAACAAAAATGGGACCAACCCAGACATGATGCTTGTTGCTTTGTTACAACAAACTCTGCATCACCCCCTTTATAAGTAGATGGAAGAACATATTATTGTTGCGCCCACTCTCCCCTGGAACTGTTTATGCATTTTGTTAATCTAATGCCGCTGGTAAAATTAAGCAATGCCACTCTCAGAATTAATTAACTACTGAATCTTAGTTCCAAACTGCAACACTTGTTAGGAATGGTACTACCCTGCTTTGTAGTTCTTTCTACATGTTTAACCAAGGTATTGTTAAGATAATGTCTCTTTAAAAATGAATCAATTGCATTGTTTTAGGAATGGTACTTTTCTGCTTTGTCGTTCTTTATACATGTTGAAACAAGGCATTGTTAAGATAATGTCTTAGTCAATATGAATGAATCACACTGATGGAGAATTGCTACTCTCCTGCTTTGTTTCCCATTAAGACAAGTCATCAACCATTATTTCTCAGTAATTGTTTCCCTTATACCTAGTTTCTCTTACAGGGATATCAAAATTAAAGCTTGGTTTTATTCCGACTTCGATTTTAGTTGAACTGCACAAAAGGAGCCAATGTGTCCAAGGCAAACTGTTGCGTTACTGGGTCCAGTTGGTCGTTCCACTTTGCAGAAAGAAGCAGTCACTGGTTGGGGTACATTACAGAAGGAATGACCGAGAAGCTTTACAGAGTATTATTAGACATCGGTGACATGACTAGTCTGCAGAGACCATTGGCAATTTAACAACACGGGGAGTGCCCAGGGCAAAAAGTGCCCAAACAAGTACAAGAAGCTACGACAGGACACGATCATAGGCATTACATATTTTGAATGGGAAAAGCTTGTCAAAGTTTAATCATTGATGTTAGCAAGAAGACATTAGTTTAATATATTGGAATTGGAAAACCTTGTCTAAATTTGCTCATTGATGTTAGCCAGAAGACATGCATTTGATATTTTTGAGTGGGACGCCCTTGCTGTGAGCAGTGTCGAGTGTTTTTTCCTATTCCCGTGTTCAGTTTAGAAGTAAATAGTTACTCTGCTGAGATATTCCTGTGTTAAGAGTTTGTTCTGAATATTGTCTATGTAATGCCAGGCCTTGTGTTTGATTGCAAAGTTGAGCTTGGAATGTTGTGGCATGCGGCATCATGAGCTGTTCACCGTGCCTCCTGAGAATAATGCTTCATATTGTTTTGCATGTCGATCTAATGCCAGTGATTTGCTTGTTAAGAAGATCATACTCTTCTGTTGTTTCCGTGCATAAGAAGTTCATCGTCTGATGTTTCATTCATAGCCTATACGACATGTCGGGTAGGTTAGACGTGAAACCATATGATCTTCTGACCAACTCATGATATTAGGCCGTGATTGCATCGTCGTTTTCCAACCAAAACCGCTTGTAAAACTGACGCTTGTAAATTAAAGCAGATGGTCTCGGGCGAAGGCGCTTGGTTGGTCGATTTCGACTAGTAAAATATCGGAAGTACTTCACACACGATAAAAACGCTGAACGACACTCGGACGATTGCTAATCCAGCTGTTAGCTGCTGTTTTAGCCTTGCCCATGGATGGCATGATACGCACGTCGTGCATGTATCGTCTGGTAATGTTGTCCATATAGCAGTGCTCGTAAAATATACACTGGTCTCTCAAATTACTCACATAACCCGCAGGTTTTACTTACAGACCTCTGGCCTTCCGATGACGAGTAAATTACACTTGTATGTTAAATACAGGTTTGAAATAAACCAGAGCTCCCAAGCGCGGCCTTACCGTTTCATGCCGTCTCAGTTTCTCGAAGGTGCTCATAGGTGCCTGATGATCCTGGCTTCCTGAATGAGCAGCGGGCGCTGTATCAGACCTCCGTAGGGCCTGCGAGGCCCTCTCCGTTGTCCTTCGAGTTGTTGCGCTCGCCGTGGCGCCGAGCATTGTTAACATGGTCAACGAACATGAGGATTCAGGAGATGACTTTATTTGGACTGGATGACACTAGGGACCCACTAAGGCCATAGCCGCACGTACGCAAGTGCCTCCTTATTATGTACAACTATATTTTTTTGCTTTCTCTTGGTTTCCTGAAATCACGGTCCCACACCATTGTCAACCTATGTAGTCAATATAAACTAGAGAATTGCACAAGGTGCGGCCGACAGCTGGGACCAAGCAGCTCGAGCAGTATTTGTGTTTTTGAGGCGTGAGCACTGCAGAGTTTTTCTTGGCGATGATTTCATTGTTGTTCAGAGGAGAGCAGGGCATTAACTGGGCAGGCTGTGGCCCGTCTAGCCCAGGCCAGATACTACTTTTTTCAAGATGAAAATGGCTAGCCCAGCTGTACGTCTTTTTGAGGAATACCCAGGCAAGGTCAACTTGTTATTCTCTGCCCCGCTGGGCTGCAAATCTTTCCTAGGAGGGATGCATTAGGCTTAACACGAAAATGGGCTTTAAAAATAATAAATGGGATGTAATTATAAAAACTAGGCAGTAACTATAAAAAAATGCACCAAACACGAAATTAGTTTATAAAATATTATTTATGGATTTTGAAAATCTTAAATTTTCATTGTTGCGCGCGCAATGTTTCGTTGGATTTTTATGTAATACAAATTTATATTTAATCTGACTAGAAATTTCGGGATAAAAATATTTCGGATCCCATCAAAATGTGGGAAATTTTATTGAATTCTGTCTTCAACGGTTGGTTGAAATTATTAATCGTTGTCCTAGCTAGAAAATGGGCTGTACTTTTAACAAACTGCAAATGGCCTGTTGTAAATTCCATTAGAATTCAAAAATAGGCTGTACATTCTTACAAAACGCAAATGGGCTATAAGTTCTCTGCCACACACTTGTGGGCCTACTAAGTGACGCGCCCCCTAAAAAAATAAGTTGACGCGTATGCAAGGCTTTGTCAACTTATTATAGTCAACACACGGTTCTAGTAGCAGTGGCCGTTGGATATCTATCCAACGGATGTCGTGCTTCTTCTTCAATCTCGGATATTCTTAGCTTCGGCCGCCCAAAAAATGATTGCTCCCCCTGACATCTGGGGCGCACCGTTTCAGAGGCTGACCTGTGGTCCTACTAAGTTGGAGCGTACCAAGGGCTTTGTCAACTTAGTCAATATAAACGATTCTAGCTTCAGTGACCGTACGATGTCCATCCAACAGCCGTAGTGCTTCTTCAACCTCCGGTCTTCTTGGTCCAGCCGCCCAAAGCATCGCCGGTCGTGTCGCCTCCTCCTGCCTCCCGTGGCCAGCTGTGCTGCCGCGGAGGGCTCACCGCCCCCATACTACTCCCACCGCTGGCCAGGCAATCCCTCCACTCACCCACACCCCCTGTTATTCTACGGCGACGACAGCCTCACACCGCAGCCGAACCAGTGAACCCTCGTACTCCTCTCCGCGCGGGCTTCCACTACTGCGTCTTCCCCGGCTCCACGTCGTCCCCACCCCAGGCGTCGCCGTCGTCCACCGCCCTGGTGCTCTCGGCGCGGCATGGTCAATGTGGTCAACGACCGACTTCCATCGGAAGAGTATTGTACGTGGAGAGGCTGACATCTGGGTCCATGGCGGCCGCAAGGAAGTGCCTCCTTATTACGCGCAAAATAATTATTCCTCCACCTCACAGCAGGGACCCACCGAACGGGCCACCTTATTTTGCGAAAAAAACGTTTCCCCCCTGACTGCTGGGACCCACCGGACGGGCCACCATATTTCGTGAAAAAAACGTTCCCCCTGCTGTCAGCTCGGACCCAGTGGAAGTGCCTCTTTATTACGCACAAAAAAAATGAATACTCCCCCTGCTAGCTGGGACTCACCTTGGTGGGAAGCTGACTTGTGGGCCTACTAAGTTGACGGGGATGGAGGGCTTTGTCAACTTAGTCAATATGAACGATTCTAGCTCAAGTGACCATACGATGTCCATCCAACGGTCGTAGTTCTTCTTCAACCTCTAGTCTTCTTGCTCCAGCCGCCCAAAGCAGCGCCGGTCGTGCCGCCTGCTCCTGCTTCCCATGGCCGGCTGTGCTGCCGCGGAGGCCTCACCGCCCCCTACTATTCCCACCTTAGGCTAGGCCCTGCGGCGACGGCAGCCTCACACCACAGCCGAACGAGTGAATACTCATACTCCTCTCCGCGTGGGCATCCACTGCCGCATCTTCACCGGCTCCGCATCGTCCCCTTCCTAGGCCTCGCCATCGTCCACCGCCCTGGTGCTCTCAGCACGGTGTGGTCAACATGGTCAAGGAACGACTTCCATCGGACGTGGACTATACGTCGAGAGGCTGACAGCTGGGTCCATGGCCGCAGCAAGGAAGTGCCTCCTTATTACGCGGAAAATAATGATTCCTCCACCTGACAGCAGGGACCCACCGGACGGGCCACCGTATTTCGCGAAAAAAACGTTTCCCTCCTGACTGCTGGGACCAACCAGCTACACCTTCACACGCAAGGAAGTGCGTCCGGGCAAAAAAAAACCAAAACGATTCGCCCCCTGACTACTGGGACCCACCAGCTACATCTTCGCAGGCAAGGAAGTGCCCGACAGTCGGGACCCACCTGGTCGAAGCGTACGTAGCGTTGTCATTCTGGTCGCGAAAGTATAAGTACATACTGGTCGATGTAGAGGCACACACATGTCGTAGTAGAGGCGCGCATGTGTCGTAGTAGAGGCGATCACGTAGCATGTACACGTACGTACATCGGCGAGGGTGCAAGAAAGAAAATACGGCCACGTACGTACATACGGGCAGGGCCTCGAACGCCTACTCGTGCATACATACATGGCTGGGTCGGAACAAAGAAACAGCGTCGTCGTTGTGTTCATGGGGATTCAACCGGCTGGGTCGGAACGGAATGCGTGGTCATGTTCATTGGGAGGGCTTGGACGGAACAAGCGATGGAAACGAGGCCTGGCGTACCGCACAACGGAGGAAACGGCCTTGTGTTCGATCGGCCACGTTCGAAACGGGATCCTGTTGATCGGGAGGGGCCTGGCGTACTGCAGAACGGAGGAAACAGACCTCCTACGGTCGAAACGGGGGTCCTGTTGATCGGGAGGGGTGTGGCGTATCGCAAAACGGAGGAAACAGACCTCCTACGGTCGAAACGGGGGTCCTGTTGATCGGGAGGGGTGTGGCGTACCGCAAAATGGAGGAAACGGACCTCCTACGGTCAAAACGGGGGCCTGTTGATCGGGAGGGGTGTGGCGTACCGCAAAAACGGGCGAAACGGACCTCCTATGGTCGAAACGAGGGTCCTGTTCATCGGGAGGGGTGTGGCGTACCGCAAAACGGGACTCCACGGGATACTGTTCATCTCCACCGTCGACCTCCTCCAGCCTCCACGGGCTACCGTCGACCTCCTCCAGCCTCCATGGGCTCCTGTTCATCCAGCCTCCACCGCGCGCTACTCCACCGGCTACTGTTCAACCACCCCTGCACCGTCTATTGTTCATCCAGCCCTCCACACCACGGGGTCCTGTTCAAACACCCTTCCACGGCCACTCCTCCACCATCTACTGTTCATCCAGCCCTCCACACCACGGGGTCCTGTTCAGCCAGAGGCAACGCCACCGCTCACTGTTCATCCACCCCCCGCAACGCTCACTGTTCATCCAATCGATCAGCTTCAGTTAGCAGCAGTAGCAAAGGAATCACTCCATCGGGTTCAGTTAACATCCATCGATCGATCGCTCAGGTTTAGTAACGCGTAGCCTGCAGTGCAATCGCTCGGGTTCAGTTAGAGCCCAACGCCTCGCTCGGGTTCAGTTAGAGCCAACGCCTCGCACACACGCACGTATGTGTACGAGAGAAACGCGCATCGCTCGGCCCCCGACCTCCCACCATAACCGGCAACTCCCCGAAATTTTCCTCCCTCTTGCTTCTACCACAGTTTTTTCCTTCATGGACGGCCCAAAGAATGTCATGCAGCTGCGTCTCCGGCCCGCCCAAGACGAAAAGCCCATTTTCTGTCATGATTTTTTGTCATAGAATTAGGAGCCCACCACATCTATGATGATACCGGGTTTTGTCATAATTATCGTCATAGAAGTGTCATATGTATGACAGAAAAAAATTTCGTTCGGCCCAAAATGTCATGGATGTGTCTTTTTTTTGTAGTGAAAGGTGAATCCCCCAAGCAGCTCCTTGAGCGTTGTTGGTGTCAAAACCGATGGATCTCGGGCAGGGGGTCCCGAACTGTGTGTTTAAGGCTAATGGTAACAGGAGGCGGGGGACACGATGTTTACCCAGGTTCAGGCCCTCTCTATGGAGGTAATACCCTACTTCCTGCTTGATTGATCTTGATGATATGAGTATTACAAGAGTTGGTCTACCACGAGATCGTAGAGGCTAACCCTAGAAGCTAGCCTATGATTATGATTGTTGTTGTCCTATGGACTAAACCCTCCGATTTATATAGACACTGGAGGGGGCTAGGGTTACATCAGGTCGGTTATAGAGAAGGGAATCTACATATCCAAATTGCCAAGCTTGCCTTCCACACAAAGGAGAGTCCCACCCGGACACGGGACGAAGTCTTCAATCTTGTATCTTCATAGTCCAACAGTCCGACATAAGCATATAGTCCGGCTGTTCGAGGACCCCTTAATCCAGGACTCCCTCAGTAGCCCCTAAACCAGGCTTCAATGACGATGAGTCCGGCGCGCAGATTGTCTTCGACATTGCAAGGCGGGTTCCTTCTCCGAATTCTCCAAAGTACCTGTTATAACGAGTAGTGTCCAACTTCCCATTTAATGTTACACTCATCAGCTTATGTACCTTAACAGTATCAGCCTCCACGTGTCGAGCCAATGCGAAAAGCTGGGGTATTTTTACACTTGCCACCCTGACCATGTAAATAAGTCGTCTATTAAAGAGACGAGGATCCTCAGATCCAAATCACACCATCTTCCCCAAGAGAGGTTTCATCAGAGCGCGCCCAAAAGAACCATCCCATCATGACCGGCCACCTCAACTCTTCCTCTCACCCCTATAACACTAAGCCAGATGATTGGGAGAAGTGTGCCGTATCCCACGGCCAATTGGTGAAGTTGCAGACGTAGGGGTTTTTTCCACCTGCATATCTTGTCCCCATTCGGGCCCGATTAGCCACCTTTGATGGCGGGGAGCAAGCGGAGAATTTTCCCAACCCATCCAAGGGGGAGCGAGTGTGCCTTGTTTCTTACTTGCTGAGGGGCATCGGATTTCCAATCTCCGTTCCTCCGTGGGCTCCTGGAGTATTATGGCCTCCAACTGCACAATTTTACCCCTGCCTCTATCCTGCACATCGCGGGTTATGGCGCCCTTTGCGAGTTATTTCTGGGTTGCGAAGCTCATTTCGAGATATGGAAGAGGCTATTCTGCCTCGTCCCTCACAATCAGGAGGGATCTATATTCCAAGTGGGCGGAGCCGAAATATGGCGCATCGCCGGGATCGGATATTTGTCTGACACTCCGACGAAGGCATTCGAAGATTGGCCTTCTGAGTGGTTTTATATAGAGGACGTCTCCCTTCCTTACCCTATCCGAATGGGTCTTCCTGAGTTCACAAATGCCCCGTTGAAGAAATGTCATAGCTGGCGACCTCGGAGCCCCAAGGAGGAAGATAGCAGAGAGGTCCTTCATTGATGGGCAGGATAAAAATGCTTGCCCAATCCGGATTGACAATAATCAAGGTTATGTCTATATGCAAATGTGGGGGGGGGGGGGTGCAGCCACTCCAGTATCGAGGGCGTCCCATGTGGCACTTCAATGGAGAAGATGATGCCACCCGCTGCGGCCGGAAAGTTCCAGACTCCACCACCGCTCTGGCAAAAATACTGTCCAATTTATACAAAGGGGAAGAAGAGGAGTTCATCCGCATTAAGCCACGGGATGGATTTTCCATGTACAACCCCCCTAGCTGGGTGAGTTGCTATCTTTTACTCAACTCTATCCATTCCCGCAGTTTTTCATCACAAATATTTACCTTGCTAGTCCATAACAGGAAACACGAAAAGCTGTGAGGGAGGTCCACAGCCCGCCTCCACAGCCAGAGGACCCCAACCTGGCCCTCGACCCCGGACTCGAAGAGGATCCAGACATATTTGTGGAGCTTGATGGCAGGGTATTTTACCAGGCGAGCTGTGACGGCACCTTGGTGGCCATCATTGCCGACTATCCCGGTCTCCTCCAAGCGTCACATGTAAGTAAACATGATAATTATCTTCCGAAAAGGATTTTACTCTTTCCGCCTTACTCACCGCACATATATTATGCTATAAAGGGAAGGGCATCGGCGCGCCATGCCGAACCCGCGGCGACTCACCAATAAGGGGCGTCCAAATCGGACAGGCTTCCAAAAAGAAAGGCGAGCAGAGACATGGCCGAGCCGCCATTGAAGAGGTATGGTTGGAAACATGCTCTGTGATTGTTATCTTAAAATATAACAATATTCGCTGTGTCTGGGCAGAAAGAACATTCGCCGGACTATATCCAGGGATCCTGCCCATCATGCCTCTACCAGCCGGATTCCAGAACCGGCCTCAAGGATGGAGGCTAACGTGGGGATGACACCGAACGGTCCTCCTACAGAGGATTCAGATAGAATATCCGCTACGAATTCCGAGGTGGAGAGCACTATGAATCATCAGCGTTGGCGGGCCGCACTCCGCGGCCCTAGTTTTCCTAAGAGGCTTTTGATGCCTTCAACTCGGGAGACGCGTACATCTGAGCTGCACAAGATGGCTTACTAGAGCCACAAACCAGTATTTAGAAGATATACAGGTAAGAAAAATCTAATAATTATGTATATCTGTAGCCCCCGAGACTTGAAACAGTGGTGCAACTGATTTAAGGATCATTGTATGAACAGGTTCTTACAAAGAAGAATACCCTTTTGTCTCAAGAGCTGGAGAAGTGTCAAGCCCAGCTAAGGGCCACCGCTGCTGAAATGGAGGAATCCAAGAAGGCCTCATCTGGTAATATTCCTCTCTATCGAGAAAAAACGCAATTACATGTACCAGTTGGTGTTCGACACGTTGCAGATCTGACAATAGATTCCGCAGATAAGTCTGGAGTGAATCCTAAGATCCTACAAGAGGATGAACAAAGAACTCAACGACAACTAGAAGCTGGCGAGCGTGTACTTACACGGGTCAGGCAGGAGAAAAATGATCTCCAAGATGCCAATACCCGGCTGAGCGTAGAATTACAAGATGTTCGGGCTCAGCTAGCTGACTTCATGAAGTTGAATAGAAGGCTTCAACGCGGCATTTTTAGTATGTGCTCGAATGAACCTTTATATAGTTCGACAAAGAAACGGGCTAACAGAGTTATGTCTGTAGGTATGCTGACTGGTCATCCCGAAGAAGAGATGCCCGGATCCTCAGGCGATCGGCTGCAAGAGCTTTCACAACTGCATGAACAAGTTCAACAGGTGATGCAGGGTGTCGCCAAGGACTTGTGGCCATCCGCATCCCTGCTGGGAAGCATGGGGGAGCTTGTTCAGTTACTCAAGGGAGCGCGGCGGCGTTTCCAACTATGGAAGATATCTGCCTGTCGAAAAGGTGCGAGGGAAGCTTGGGCCATGGTAAAAACACGGTATACCAAGCTCGATCCGAAACACATGGCCTGGGTCAGACCTGTAGGGCCGGATGGGAATGAGATTCCTGTTAGTCTGGTATATGACCAGGTAGGATTAGCCGCCAAATATTCCCAACAGGATTGTAGGCTAGACAGCCTGTTGGATGTCATAGAAGAAGAAGTATGTGAGTCTAAGTGACTATGTACTTCAATTGACATATTTTTCCCTAGCCGGATTGTAAATCATTTGTCCTGGCGGACCTTTTCGCTTCAACCTCCGAACCCGACAGTATGGAGTTTCCGAATACCCGCTCAGTTATGTAAACCGGGGTACGCGTGGAAACCAGGCGTAGGTGTCATAATTGCTTGAATAGACAAGTACCCAACTAGCTATGTTATATTACATGGATAGTAAGAAACATCTTCCAGAGAGAATAGTTCCGTTAAGGGTTACTTTCCTTGGGTATGCATGCATTAATGTGCATGTCCGAACTGCGAGCAAAAATGCAGTATATGCAACATCTGGGGGGTTTATAATTTAATAGGTAAAAAGAACATCTTTAGTTCACTGACCAAATATTCTCTTAAGAACGCTAGCTTTCGGCTTCACCCAGTCTGAGGTACACATCCGGCGTACCCGACAGTAACAATTGCAGAGGTGCTCCCCTTATGCCCTAGCCGAACTAACGGGAACATAGGGCATAAACACAGGAGCCAGACAACCCAACTTGGCCAAAACTTAAGTCATGTCGATGCATATAATGGTGAAGAAAAGGTACATATGAAAAAATGACACATATGCAGTGGGCGTGATGCGCGGAAGATAATTATATTAAGCTTTTGTATAGGAAGCCCCCAGGTATAATGAGCGCACATACTTGAAGATTAGCGCGTCACAAGTGTGTAGTCGAGTCACACTTAAAGCTTTAGAGCCATAAAAAGAAAGAGAGAGGATATATATATATATATATATATATATATATATATATATATATATATATATATATATATATATATAGTAAGAAAAGGTGGAGGGAAGGAGGAACACAGAGTTTGGCGCTAGGCATAGAATCTTCGGAGTCTGGCCGCGTTCCATGGGTTCGGCTCGAGTCGATTATCTGATGCATAATGCAGGCGGTACGCTCCTCCGGTGAGAACTTTATCGATGTTGAAGGGGCCCTCCCACTTGGGCTTGAGCTTGTCTCTTTTCTTCTCCGGTAGGCGTAGAACGAGTTCGCCAGCGTTATAAGTTTTGGACCGTACTTCTCTGCTTTGATACATGCGAGCCTGTTGCTGATAGAATGCGGAACAGGCTTTTGCAACGTCACGCTCTTCCTCCAGGGCGTCTAAACTGTCCTGCCGATCAAGCTCAGCCTCTCTCTCTTCATACATTCGCACTCGAGGTGAGTCATGAATAATATCGCAGGGCAAAACCGCCTCTACGCCGTACACCATGAAGAAGGGTGTGTATCTGGTAGTGCGATTTGGCGTGGTCCACAACCCCCATAGTATGGAGTCAAGCTCCTCGACCCAGTGCGTGTCTGATTCCTTCAGACACCGCACTAGTCTGGGTTTGATGCCGCTCATAATAAGACCATTTGCTCGTTCGACTTACCCATTTGTTTGAGGGTGATAGACGGAGGCGTAATTGAGCTTAATGCCCATGTTTCCGCACCAAGTTTTCACCTCATCGGCTATGAAATTGGAGCTGTTATCGGTGATGCTGCTGTGGGGGACACCATAACGGTGCACGACCCCTGATATGAAGTCTATCACTGGTCCGAATTCAGCCGTTTTGACTGGTTTGGCCTCTATCCATTTGGTGAATTTTTCCACCATGACCAACAAGTATTTTTTCTTATGGCTTCCTCCTTTAAGGGGTCCGACTGTATCGAGCCCCCAGACCGTAAAAGGCTAAGTTATGGGGATTGTTTGGAGAGCTGTGGGGGGCAGATGGCTTTGGTTGGCGAAGAGCTGGCAACCGATGTAATGTTGGACGAGGTCCTATGCGTCTGCTCGGGCTGTCGGCTAGTAGAAACTTGTACGGAAGGCCTTGCTTACAAGGGCCCGAGCTGCAGCGTGGTGGCCGCCAAGTCTAGCATGAATTTCAGCCAAGAGCTGCCGCCCTTCCTCTTCGGAGATACATCTTTGAAGCACTCCGGTGGCGCTTTTCTTATAGAGCTCTCCCTCGTGGACCTTGTAGGCTTTGGAGCACCGCACAATGCAGCGTGCCTCGTTTTGATCCTCGAGGAGTTCTTGTCTATTTAGGTAGGCCAAAAAGGGTTCGGTCCATGGGGCGATCACAGCTGAGGGAGTCCTGGATTAGGGGGTGTCCGGATGGCTGGACTATGACCTTTGGCCGGACTCCCGGACTATGAAGATACAAGATTGAAAGCTTCGTCCCGTGTCCAGATAGGACTTTCCTTGGCATGGAAGGCAAGCTTGGCGATTCGATATGAAGATCTCCTCCCATTGTAACCGACTTTGTGTAACCCTAGCCCTCTCCGGTGTCTATATAAACCGGAGAATTTTAGTCTGTAGGACAAACAACAATCATACCATAGGCTAGCTTCTAGGGTTTAGCCTCTCTGATCTCGTGGTAGATCAACTCTTGTAGTACCCATATCATCAATATTAATCAAGCAGGAGTAGGGTTTTACCTCCATCGAGAGGGCCCGAACCTGGGTAAAAACATTGTGTCCCTTGTCTCCTATTACCATCCGCCTAGACGCACAGTTCGGGACCCCCTACCTGAGATCCGCCGGTTTTGACACCGACATTGGTGCTTTCATTGAGAGTTCCTGTGTGTCGTCACCTTTAGGCACGATGGCTCCTTCGATCATCAACCACGACGAGGTCCAGGGTGAGATCTTTCTCCCTGGACAGATCTTCGTGTTCGGCGGCTACGCACTGCGGGCCAATTCACTTGGCCATCTGGAGCAGATCGAAAGCTACGCCCCTGGCCATCAGGTCAGATTTGGAAGCTTAAACTACACGGCCGACATCCGCGGGGACTTGATCTTTAACGGATTTGAGCCACGGCCGAGGGCGCCGCACTATCACGACGGGCATGATCTAGCTCTGTCGCCGGACAGCGCTCAGAGCGCCGCTCAGGTGTCCGCTCCGACCCTTAGCTTGGAGCCGACCGCGCCAATCGGGGACGGACGGTTGGACGCCGCCCCGGAAGCTGCAATCCCTACGGCGATCGAGCCGAATACCAGCCAGGTCCTTTGTGAGGCCTGTGACTCTAAGGTGCCGGACTCCGTTCCAGACTACAGATCTTCCACACCCCTTCCGATCGAACCCAATTGGGCTCCGATCATGGAGTTCACCGCCGCGGACGTCTTTCAGCACTCGCCCTTTGGCGACATCCTGAATTCACTAAAATCTCTCTCCTTGTCAGGAGAGCCCTGGCCGGACTATGGTCAGCAAGGTTGGGATGCGGACGATGAAGAAATTCGAAACCCACCCACCACCCACTTCGTAGCCACTGTCGACGATTTAACCGACATGCTCGACTTCGACTCCGAAGACATCGACGGTATGGACGCCGATGAAGGAGACGACCAAGAACCAGCACCTATAGGGCATTGGAAAGACACCTCGTCATATGACATATACATGGTGGACACCCCTAAAGCAGCGAATGGCGATGAAGAAATGGAGGACGACCCCTCCAAGAAGCAACCTAAGCGCCGACGTCAGCGGCGCCGCTCTAAATCACGCCAGTGCAAAAACGGCGAGTCCAGCACTGGAGACAACAACACCCCGGACAGTGCCGAAGACAACCCCCTCCAGCAGGATTCAGCGCTGGAGGATGGAGAAGCCAGCCCCCATGAGAGAGCGGTAGACAGGGAGGTCGAGGATGACAATTATATGCCTCCCTCCAAAGACGAGGCAAGCCTCGACGACGACGAATTTGTCGTGCCAGAGGATCCCGTCGAACAAGAGCGTTTCAAGCGCAGGCTTATGGCCACGGCAAGCAGCCTCAAGAAAAAACAGCAGCATCTCAGAGCTGACCAAGATTTGCTAGCCGACAGATGGACTAAAGTCCTGGCGACCGAAGAGTATAAACTCGAACGCCCCTCCAGGAGCTACCCAAAGCGCAGGCTGCTACCCCAACTAGAGGAGGAAACAACTAAACCTACATCACCAGCGTATGATGCGGCCGATCGGCCACCCCGTGGCCGCGACAGAGAGGCCTTTCAGCCCTCAACTCAAGTCGCACCCCAGCGCCGCTCAAAAAATGCCAGAGCACGGGGAAACGCAACAGACCCGCGAGACATATTGGAGGACAAGGCAAGGCAAGGCAAACAAGATCGATCTACGGATCGCGTGGGTGCCCCACGTCACGTGACGATAACCGTCACACCGTATATGATAAATACGGCTAGGCCGAACACAACAGACAAAGCTCATCCGAGCTACGTCGCGATATAGCCCAGTATAGGGGCGCCGCACACCCACTATGCTTCACAGACGAAGTAATGGATCATCAAATCCTCGAGGGATTTAAACCCGTAAACATCGAATCATACGATGGCACAACAGATCCTGCGGTATGGATCGAGGATTATCTCCTTCATATCCACATGGCCCATGGTGATGATCTACACACCAGCAAATACCTCCCGCTCGAGCTTAAAGGACCAGCTAGGCATTGGCTTAACAGCCTGCCAGCAAAGTCAATTAGTTGCTGGGAGGACCTGGAATCCGCATTCCTCGACAACTTCCAGGGCATTTATGTGCGACCACCAGACGCCGATGACCCAAGCCACATAATCCAGCAGCCAGAGGAATCGGCCAGACAATTCTGGACACGGTTCCTAACTAAGAAAAATCAAATAGTCGAATATCCGGATGCAGAGGCTCTTGCAGCCTTCAGGCACAACATCTGAGACGAATGGCTTGCCCGGCACCTAGGACAGGAAAAGCCGAAATCTATGGCAGCCCTCACGACACTCATGACCCACTTTTGCACGGGAGAAGACAACTGGCTAGCTCGTAGCAATAATATAACCAAGAGCCCTGGCAACTCGGATACCAAGGACAGCAATGGCAGGTCACGTCGCAACAAGCACAAGCGCCGCATTAACGGTGACAATACTGAGGATACGACAGTTAATGCCAGATTCAGAGGCTCTAAACCCGGTCAGCGGAAGAAGCCATTCAAAAGAAACCCTCCGAGCCCATCCAGTTTAGACCGGATACTCGATCGCTTGTGCCAGATACACGGCACCCCCGAACAACCAGCCAACCACACTGTCGGTGTCAAAACTGGCGGATCTCGGGTAGGGGGTCCCGAACTGTGCGTCTAGGCGGATGGTAACAGGAGACAAGGGACACGATGTTTTTACCCAGGTTCGGGCCCTCTCGATGGAGGTAAAACCCTACTCCTCCTTGATTAATATTGATGATATGGGTAGTACAAGAGTACATCTACCACGAGATCGGAGTGGCTAAACCCTAGAATCTAGCCTATGGTATGATTGTTGTTCGTCCTACGGCCTAAAACTCTCCGGTTTATATAGACACCGGAGAGGGCTAGGGTTACACAGAGTCGGTTACAATGGGAGGATATCTTCATATCGTATCGCCAAGCTTGCCTTCCACGCCAAGGAAAGCCCCATCCGGACATGGGACAGAGTCTTCAATCTTGCATCTTCATAGTCCGGGAGTCCGGCCAAAGGTCTTAGTCCGGCCATTCGGACACCCCCTAATCCAGGACTCCCTCAGTAGCCCCTGAACCAGGCTTCAATGACGATGAGTCCGGCGCGCAAGTTGTCTTCGGCATTGCAAGGCGGGTTCTCCTGCAAATTCTCTGTATCCGTCGAATAGTGTCCGGCTTATAGTGTGTGCTGTCCTCCTCGGCTTCTGTGCTCCATAATAACCATATTCCACGCGTCAGGCGAATGTGAAAATCCAGGGGTTTTTCTTTTTGCTTACCCCCCGGTTGCGTTAACGAGCCGCCCATAAAAGAGACGGGGATTTAGATCCAACTCACACCATCTTCCCTCCGCGAGTCTTCATCAGAGCGCCTCCGACAGAGATCCATTCCAACATGGCCAGTCGATGCCGCTCCTCCAGCCCTCGGCCTGGAGATTGGGGGCGTTGCTCCGTCCCACATAGCAAGTTAGTAGTGCTTCAGTCCAAGGGGCTTCTCCCCCCAGCATATATGGTCCCCGTTCGGGCCGGGATTGCTGCCCATAGCGGCGGAGAGCAGGCGGAGGGCGTTCCCAACCCCTCTCAAGGAGAGCGGGTATGCCTAGTCCCTTATTTGATGAGAGGACTAGGATTTCCAATTCATCCGTTTCTCCGAGGGATGCTAGAGTTCTATGGCCTCCAACTACATAACCTCACGCCTGCCTCCATTCTGCACATCACGGGCTTCGTGGCCCTCTGCGAGCTGTTCTTGGGCGTTGAGGCCCATTTCGCGCTGTGGAAGAGGTTGTTTTGCCTTGTGCCCCGTTCTCAGGAGGGGTCTATTTATCAGGTGGGCGGAGTCGAACTATGGCGCATCGCCGGGACCGGATATCTATCCGGCACCCCAAAGAGGGCGTCCGAAGACTGGCCCTCGGAGTGGTTTTATATAGATGACGTTCCCCTGTCGGACCCTATACAGATTGGACTCCCCGAGTTCAATAATGCCCCGTTGAAGAAGCGCCTGAGTTGGCGCCCACGGAACCCTCAGAGGGAAGCCGACAAGGACGTCCTGTACCTAATGAGCCGGATAAGGTTGTTGGCTCACTCCGGACTGACCATGATTAAGGTCATGGCCGTATGCATTACGCGAGGGGTGCAGCCGCTTCAATACAGAGGCCACCCCATGTGGGATTTCAACGGGGAGGATGACGCCACCCGGTGCGATCGCAAGGGGCCAGATTCGGCCGCCACTCTAACGAGAATCTTGTCCGCTTTGTACAAGGGGGAAGAGGAAGAATTCCTTCGTGTCAACCCGGAAGGTGGATTCTCTATGTACAATCCTCCTAGTTGGGTGAGCGGACACTTTCACTTGCCTGTCCGTTTGTGAAATTCCCATAGTTGAGTACTTAGACTTAGTAATGTTCAAACGCAGGAGCTGCGCCAGGCTGTGAAGGAAATAAACAGCCCTGCTCCACAACCCGAGGACCCGGGACGACCCCTCGATCAGGACTCCCAAGAAGATCCGGACTTATGCGTGGAGTTGATTGATGGAGTATTTCATCAGCTGAGCAAGAATAACTCCTTAGTGGCCATCACGGCCGACTATCCCGGACTACTTCCAGCCTCCAAGGTAACTAAGACCGAAGTCCCAGTATTCTAATGCTTTATCTTGCATGCCATGCACTAACAACGTTTCGCAGGGTAAATCCTTGAGGCAGAAGGCCAAGCCCGCGGTGGGCAGCCAACAAGGGCCGCTGAAGCCAAGAGGGCCAAAAAGAAGTGCGGACCGGATCGAGATTCCGGCGCAACGGTACGTCGTGCGGATTTAATGCCTAGGGTTTACACCCTTGAGTCTTACCAATGCTCATGATTTTCTTAGGAAGAAGAGAGCCCGCCGGACTATGTCCACCGGCCAAGGTTTGAGGCCAGGTCCGGAAGCGGAGATGGACACGGAACGCGCCTCGGGCGCTCGTCCGACAGAGGGCACCAACGGGCTATCTGCCACCAATTCAGAGGTGGAGAGTGCCCTGAACCACAGGCGTCGCCAGACTATTCTTCGTGACGTGTGTTTTTCCCTAGAGGCGTTGGACGCCTTTAATACAGGAGATGCGTATCTCCGTGCTGCTCAAAATGGTCTAGCCAGAGCCACGGAGTAGTATGTGAAAGACATACAAGTGAGTAAAATTGAAGGTTATATATGTCAGTAGCCCCCGAGACTTGAAACAGTGAAGATAACTGTTTGAAGGATCATGTGCTATGCAGTGTCTTACAAAGAAGAACACGCAATTGTCCCAGGAGCTCGAAGAGTGCAAGGCTCAGCTCGAGGCCGCATTGGCCACTTCAGAGAATGTCAAGGGGACGCTCGCAGGTAATATGTGCTTCGAAAGGTACCTCCGTTTTGAAATGCGGCAGGCGTGCAACCCTGACTATAATAATGCAGATGAGGCCGGAATAAATCCGGACCAGCAACAATTCCTACACCAACTAAAGGCTGGCGAGAACATGCTGACGAGGGTGAGGCAAGAGAATAACAAGCTTCAAGACGCCAATACCCAGCTAGGCGAGGAACTGAAAGATGTTCGTATTCAGCTGTCTTCTGCCGTTAAGGAGAATCGGCGACTTCGACGCGGAATTTTTAGTAAGTGCTTGAACGAATCTTGGAAAAAAAAGAATTCGGCGAGGAAGTCGATTGACAGAGCTATGTCTATAGGTCTGCTGATGGGTCGTCCGGCGGAGGAAATGCCCGGTTCATCAGGAGACCTTCTTCCCGAGCTGTTGCAACTACACGAGTGAGTTCGGTAGGCAATGCAAGGCATCATCCAGGCTTTGTGGCCATCCTTCTCCGTGCCCGAAGGCCTTGATGAGCTTTCCAAGAAGCTGGAGGGAGTACAGCAGCGCTTCCGGTTATGGAAGATATCGGCTTGCCGTCAAGGTGCCAGGGAGGCCAGGGCCATGGTGAAGACTCGATACACGAAGGCTGACCTAAGCCACATGGCCGAGGTCGGCCCTATAAGTCTGGACGGAAAGGAGATCCCGGTCAGCTTGGCATATGGCTAGGTGGAGCTGGCTGCAAAGTATTCCCAACAGGACTGTAAATTAGACCGCCTATTAGATGGCATTGAAGAAGAATATGCTGAGTCGGATGGACTATGTAAAAATGACATAAAAAATGTCCTCTAGCCGGATTGTAGATCGTTTGTCATTGCGGACCTTTTCGCTTCGACCTATGGACCCTATAGTCCGGAGTGTGTCCGAATACCCTCTTGGTTATGTAAGAACCGGGGCATGCATGGAGATAAGGCGTAGGGGTCATAAGTGCTTTAGCAGACAAGTGCCCAACTAGTTATGTTATATTACATGGTTAGTAAGAAACATCTTCCAGAGAGAATAGTTCCGTTAGGGGTTCCTTTCCTTGGGAGGCATGCCCTAAAGTGCATGTCCAAACTGCCGGAAAGAGCAGAAAAGCATCTCGGGGCAAATGAGTAAATACGAAAGATCATCTTTTAGTTCACCGACCGAATATTCCCTTAAGAACGCTAGCTTTCGGCTTCACCCAGTCTGAGGTACACATCCGGCTGACCCGGCAGTAACAATCGCAGAGGTGCTCCCTTGATCACCTAGCCGAACGAACGGGAACGTAGGGGTAAGCACAGGAGCCAGGCAACCCAGCTTGGCCAAAACTTAAGTCATATCGATGCATATAATGGTGTATAAAAGGTTCATGCAGAAGCATTACACATGTTTTGGGCATGAGGCCCGTTTTATATAAACTTCTTGGTGGAGAAGCCCCAGGTATTGTGAGCGCAGGTAGCGCATCGGGTGCGTGCGAATATTGCACATGCAGGCCCCTAAGGGCTTGTGAGAAAAAAGGGGAGGGAGAAGGAACAAAATCCCGGACTGCCAAAAATAAAAATAAAAAATAAAACAAAGGGACGAGGGAAGGAGACGAACACGGAGTCCGGTGCTAGGCGTAGAACCTTCGTAGGCGTGCTGCATTCCATGGGTTCGGCTCGAGTCGGTTGTCCGATGCGCCTCGCAGACGGTATGCTCCGCCGGTCAGTACTTGGTCGATGATGAAGGGGCTCTCCCATTTGGGCTTTAATTTATCCTTTTTCTTGTCTGGCAGACGTAGAACTAGTTCGCCAACGTTATATGTTTTGGCTCGTACTTCTCTGCTTTGGTATCTTCGAGCCTGCTGTTGATAGAATGCGGAACGAGCCTTTGCCACGTCGCGCTCCTCTTCCAATGCGTCCAAGCTGTCCTGCCGATCGAGCTCGGCTTCTCTTTCTTCGTACATGCGCACTCGAGGTGAGTCATGGATTATGTCGCATGGCAGTACTGCCTCTGCGCCGTATACCATAAAAAATGGTGTGAATCCGGTAGTGCGATTCGGCATGGTCCGCAGGCCCCAGAGTACGGAGTCAAGCTCCTCTACCCAGTGCGTGTCAGATTCCTTAAGGTATCGCACTAGTCTAGGTTTGATGCCGCTCATAATGAGACCATTGGCCCGTTTGACTTGACCGTTAGTTTGAGGGTGATAGACTGAAGCATAGTCGAGCTTGATGCCCATGTTTTTGCACCAAAGTTTGACTTCATCGGCCGTGAAGTTTGTGCCATTGTCGGTTATGATGCTGTGGGGGACACCGTAACGGTGTACGACCCCGGATATGAATTCTATCAGTGGTCCGGATTCGGCCGTCTTTACAGGCTTGGCTTCTATCCATTTGGTGAATTTGTCCACCATGACCAGTAGGTATTTTTGCTTGTGGGTTCCTCCTTTAAGGGGTCCGACCATGTCAAGCCCCCAGACCGCGAAAGGCCAGGTAATGGGTATAGTTTGTAGGGCGGTAGGCGGCATGTGGCTTTGGTTGGCGAATAACTGGCAACCAACACATCGTTGCACTAAGTCCTGAGCGTCTGCCCGGGCCGTTGGCCAATAAAATCCGGTACGGAAGGCCTTGCTTACAAGGGCCCGGGCTGCGGCGTGGTGCCCGCCGAGTCCGGCATGGATTTCATCCAAAAGGTCTCGCCCTTCTTCTTCGGAGATGCACCTTTGAAGGACTCCGGTTGTGCTTTTATTGTAAAGCTCTCCCTCATGGACTTTGTAGGCTTTAGATCGCCGCACTATGCAGCGGGCCTCATTTTGGTCCTCGGGAAGTTCCTGCCTAGTTAGGTAGGCTAGGAATGGCTCTGTCCAAGGGGCAATGACTGCCATTATTTCGTGAGCTGACGGCGTTGTTTCGTTGGCGTAGCCCCCAATTGTGTCAGAATGCTCGGTGAGGGGCAGTGTAGTTGTGTCCGGGCTATTGTTTCCGGATTCTCCTTCCCATGATACAGATGGCTTGAACAGCCTTTCTAGGAAGATGTTGGGAGGGACGGCCTCGCGCTTGGCGCCGATGCGTGCCAGCACGTCTGCTGCTTGGTTATTTTCCCGGGCTATGTGATGAAATTCGAGCCCCTCAAACCGAGCTGACATCTTTAAGATGGCGTTGCGGTAAGCTGCCATTTTCGGGTCCTTGGCGTCGAAGTCTCCATTTATTTGGGATATTGCGAGATTTGAATCCCCGCGGACCTCTAGGCGCTGAATGCCCATGGAGACTGCCATTCGGAGGCCATGTAAAAGGGCCTCGTATTCGGCTGCGTTGTTCGAATCCGTGTACATTATCTGAAGTACGTATTGGACTGTGTCCCCGGTTGGGGACGTCAGAACGACGCCAGCCCCCAGGCCAGCCAACATTTTGGAGCCGTCGAAGTGCATGATCCAGTTGGAGTATGCGCCGTATTCTTTAGGGAGTTCGGCTTCAGTCCATTCGGCAATGAAGTCGGCCAAAACCTGCGACTTAATAGCTCGCCTTGGCTTGTAGGTTATGTCGAACGGGAGGAGCTCGATGGCCCATTTGGCAATCCGGCCCGTTGCGTCGCGGTTGTTTATAATGTCATTAAGGGGTACTTCGGATGCCACTGTTATGGAGCACTCTTGAAAGTAGTGTCGCAGCTTCCGGGATGCCATGAACACCGCGTATGCTATCTTTTGATAATGCGGGTACCGTGACTTGCATGGAGTTAGCACAGTGGACACGTAGTACACTGGTTTTTGGAGGGGGAACTTGTGTCCGTCCGCTTCTCGTTCGACGACGAGCACCGCGCTTACAACTTGATGGGTTGCCGCGATGTATAATAGCATTGGTTCGCCCGTGTTGGGCGCGGCCAGGACCGGATTTGTTGCCAATATGGCTTTTATTTCTTCGAGTCCGGCCGTGGCGGCCTCCGTCCACTCGAAGTGGTCGGTGCGCCGCAGGAGGCGATAGAGGGGTAATGCCTTTTCTCCTAAGCGGGAGATAAAGCGGCTTAGAGCCGCCACGCATCCTGTCAGTTTTTGTATTTGTTTGAGGTCCTTTGGGGTATCTAATTGTGACAGAGCTCGGATCTTGGCTGGGTTTGCTTCAATTCCTCTACCGGATACGATGAAGCCCAGGAGCTTTCCGGCTGGTACGCCGAAAACGCATTTTTCCGGGTTGAGCTTAATGTCATATGTTCGGAGATTGTCGAACGTGAGCCTCAAGTCGTCTACTAGAGTATCGACGTGTTTTGTTTTGACGACCACGTCATCTACGTATGCTTCGACTGTTTTGCCGATCTGGTTGGCCAGACATGTCTGAATCATGCGCTGATATGTTGCGCCGGCGTTTTTGAGCCCGAAGGGCATCGTGTTGAAGCAGAATGGGCCGTATGGGGTGATGAATGCCGTTGTGGCCTAGTCTGACTCTGCCATCTTGATTTGATGGTATCCAGAGTATGCATCGAGGAAACACAATGAGTCGTGTCCTGCGGTTGCGTCGATGATTTGATCAATTCGGGGGAGTGGGAAAGGGTCCTTTGGACAGGCCTTGTTTAGGTCTTTGAAATCGACACATAGGAGCCAAGATTTGTCCTTCTTTGGTACCATCACCAGGTTTGCTAGCCAGTCCGGATGTTTTATGTCTCTGATGAATCCGGCTTCCTGCAGTTTTGCTAGCTCCTCTCCCATGGCTTGTCTCTTAGGTTCGGAAAAGCGCCGTAGGGTTTGCTTGACGGGTTTAAACCCTTTTATGATGTTCAGGCTGTGCTCGGCCAGCCTGCGTGGGATTCCTGGCATATCCGAGGGGTGCCAGGCGAAAATGTCCCAATTTTCTCGCAGAAAGTCTCTAAGTGCGGCGTCTACATCGGGTTTTAATTGTGCCCCGATGGAGGCCATTTTTGTAGGGTCCGTTGGATGGACTTGGAATTTGACTATTTCGTCCGCTGGTTTAAAAGAGGTGGACTTGGATCTCTTGTCTAGTATCACGTCGTCCCTGTCCACCATAGAGCGCAAGGCCGTTAATTCCTCGGCCACTAGGGCCTCAGATAATGCCTCCAGGGCCAGTGCGGCTGTCTTGTTTTCAGCGCGAAGCGCTATGTCCGGATCACTTGCGAGAGTGATGATTCCGTTGGGCCCGGGCATTTTGAGCTTCATGTACCCGTAATGGGGTATGGCTTGGAAAATTGTAAATGCTTCTCGCCCTAGCAGAGCGTGGTAGCCGCTGCTGAACGGGGCCACTTGAAACGTGACCTCCTCGGATCTGTAATTGTCTGGCGTGCCGAACACCACATCCAGTGTGATTTTTCCTGAACAGCACGCTTCCCGGCTTGGGATTATTCCCCTAAAACTTGTGTTGCTTCACTCAATGCGGCTCCAGTCAATTTCCATTTTTCGCAGGGTTTCCTCGTAGATGAGGTTGAGTCCGCTGCCGTCGTCAATGAGTACCTTTGTAAGTCGGAAGCCATCCACTATCGGACTGAGGACCAATGCGGCTGGTGCTCGGGCTGTCCGGAATTTAGGTTCGTCACTGGCATTAAAGGTGATAGCCGTGTCACTCCATGGGTTTATTGTTGCTACTTGGTAGACTTCGGCGAGGTTGCGGAGCGTTCGTTTCCTTGCATTGTTTGATGTGAACGTCTCGAAGAGTGTCGACACCGTACTGGGGAGGTATTCCTCGGGTGCTGGAGTTAAAAGCTCCTCGCCGCTTCTGGCTACCTGCCGTAGTATCCAACATGCTCTGAGGCTGTGCGTTGGTGTGGCTTTCCCTGAATTATGAATTCTACAGGGTCCATTGAGCCATCCTTCCAATACAGTCCCGTACCCTGTAGAGGGTTTTTGTTTTTTGATGTTTGGCTCAGATGCCTGGCGATAATGCGCCCTTTTGTTTCGGACTCGTGTTATATTCGGGGCCGGATTGTCCCAGAATTTATCTTCGGTTTTCCGAACGCTTTCAGTCGCATAGTACTTTCGTACTATGGATGTCAAGTCGGTGAATCCTGTAATTTCGCAGCGACTTATGGCGTTGAGGATTCCGATGTCCGTGCAGTTGTTAAGGAAGAGTGAAATTGCTTCTTTCTCACGGCAGTCCTTTATCCTGTTCATAACCAGGAGGAATCTGGCCCAGTAGTGGTGTACTGTTTCTCCGGACTCTTGCCGTATTAGGGATAAATCCCGTATAGTTGGGTGGGCGGGTGGAAATAAATCCGGAACCCTGCCCGATGTAAGATTTAGGGTCCGAGTGGTTTCCGAATTCGGAAGCTTGCTTTCTCGGATATTCTGCCTGACTTTAGGTTTAGGGTTCGGGCGACATCCTCCCCTCCGCGGGTATCCGGCTTGGAGGGATCGGGAATCCGGACGCATCTGGTCCTTAGGGCGGGCGAAGACTCGCCGCATTGTTCTTCCACCACTTCGACGTTGTGGGTAATCTGGGGAGAGTCAATCTCTCTCTGATCAGGTTTAAGCCCAATCTGGTCGTAATCAGTAGCGACTCCCAGGGCCGCGATGCGATCCAAGAGTTTGTTCAGGGAGAAGAGCTCCATCGGATCTAACTGCTCGGCGAGGTCCGAGCTGATGTGAACATTGCTTTCGATGGCCTGAGAGGTCATCGTTGGCGCGGCGGCCGAACTGGCGGTCATCAAAAACCTGCCTAGCCGGAGAGTTTGGCCGACAGCCAAAGCTCCTTTAGCAACGACGCCATCTTTAAAGACAGGATGCGGCATCCTTCTTGATGGTGACGACACAGCAGAACTCTCAATGAAATCACCAATGTCGGTGTCAAAACCGGCAGATCTCGGGTAGGGGGTCCCAAACTGTGCATCTAGGCGGATGGTAATAGGAGACAAGGGACACGATGTTTTTACCCAGGTTCGGGCCCTCTCGATGGAGGTAAAACCCTACTCCTGCTTGATTAATATTGATGATATGGGTAGTACAAGAGTAGATCTACCACGAGATCGGAGTGGCTAAACCCTAGAATCTAGCCTATGGTATGATTGTTGTTCGTCCTACGGACTAAAACTCTCCGGTTTATATAGACACCGGAGAGGGATAGGGTTACACAGAGTCGGTTACAATGGGAGGAGATCTTCATATCATATCGCCAAGCTTGCCTTCCACGCCAAGGAAAGTCCCATCCGGACACGGGACGAAGTCTTCAATCTTGCATCTTCATAGTCCGGGAGTCCGGCCAAAGGTCTTAGTCCGGCCATCTGGACACCCCCTAATCCAGGACTCCAAGCAGGCAGGCAAGTTAAGTGCCGAAAACAGAGACAAGGGGCTGCATAGCGATGATGGGGAGGAGCCCCGGCCGCCGAACAACAGAGGACAAAAGGGCTTCCCCCCACAAGTGCGGACAGTGAACATGATATACGCAACCCATATCCCCAAAAGGGAGCAGAAGCGTGCTGTCAAGGACGTCTATGCGTTGGAGCCAGTCGCCCCAAAGTTCAACCCATGGCACTCCTGCCCGATCACTTTTGATCGAAGGGACCACCCCACTAGCATTCGTCACGGCGGATTCACCGCATTGGTCCTAGACCCAATCATTGACGGATTTCACCTCACTAGAGTCCTCATGGACGGCAGCAGCATCCTGAACCTGCTTTATCAGGATACAGTGCGAAAAATGGTAATAGATCCCTCAAGGATTAAACCCACAAAGACAACCTTTAAAGGCGTCATACCAGGTGTAGAAGCCAGCTGTACAGGCTCAGTTACACTTGAAATGGTCTTCGGATCCCCGGACAATTTCCGAAGCAAAGAATTAATCTTCAACATAGTCCCATTCCACAGTGGCTATCACGCCCTGCTCGGACGAACCGCATTCGCAAAATTTAATGCGGTGCCGCACTACGCATATCTCAAGCTCAAGATGCCAGGTCCTCGCAGAGTCATTACAGTCAATGGAAACACCGAACGCTCTCTCCGAACAGAGGAGCACACGGCGGCCCTGGTGGCAGAAGTACAAAGTAGCCTCTCAAGGCAGTTCTCCAATCCGGCTGTTAAACGTCGGGACAACGTCAAGCGCGCCCGAGGTAACCTACAACAAAACCGGCTGGCACGCTCCGAGCAAGCATAGCAGTGCGGCCCCAACCCCAGCCCTCGCGAGATTGCGATAGCGGTACCATACATACATAACTACGCTCTGGAAATACCATGGGCATAGGGGGAGGGGCACAACCACGGCACGCCCAGAATGCGGCTCAACCGCACTAGGGGCTCCATATTCTGCCGTTTCCTTTTTTATACTTTCAGGACCCAACTATTCGGAAGGCCTGTCCGGCAATACACTCGCCGAACACACGATGCAACAGCTAGGGAGACAACAAGCCACGAAGAATGTCCAGGTGGTCTCTATAACGGGCTAAATACCTGTTTTACTTAAAGTCTCGCAGCCTGCCCCTGGAGAAGGACATGTCAAATAGTCCCATCTCTTGCTTATCGCACCATTTGTATCGTTCTGCTTTCATAGCAGCCCTTTTTCATAAACAATACATAAGCTCTTATCTATTATCGTATTCATTTATCTTTATACAAATATGTTCAGTCATGACATTATGCAACCGTACACTTTGGTACGGCCAATACACCAGGGGCTTAAGTACCCCATAGTACAGTGTGAAAAGACCGAACACTCTCATGAGTGCGGCACCCCGAACTTATAGCACTATATGCATCGGCTCCGAATCATGTCTTGGGTCAATAGTTGGGTTTACCCGGCTCCCATGTTTTGGTACCTTACGTTCCGCAATGTCGGCTAAGGTAGCGCTGGGAGAACTACTGCGATTGTGCCCCAGTTGAGCTGGGTTAACACCTTAGTAGAGAAAGCTAAAACTGACCGTCATGATAGTGCGAGAGACCGGTCGCTATTCGAGAGGTTTTTCGAGTCCCTAAAGACTTATGCCGCTTAGAGCGAGGAGCCGGATTTATCCGGCCTAGGTGTGGATAGCGCCCCGAACTCGATCTTCCGAATACTAGGGGCTTCGCCCAAATTTTAAAATTATAGAATTCTATGGCTAAGTGAGAGTGATAAAGCATTATAAGTCCGATGGCCTAGTTCGTTGTGCTGAGCGCCTCCCTAGATGGACCCAATAATGGGAACAAGAGCGCTCAGGTTTACCCCGAACACCCCAGCACTCGTGGCATGGGGGTAGAAGCCGACGACTTGCATCTCTCAGATTTCATAAACGGCCGCATAGAAGGTAATATTTAAATTCAAAAGCATTGCTTAGCGCATATGAACAAGTTTTCAGCGCACATGATAAACACGAGCGAGTTTACTCAAAAGTTACATCCCCGGTACGTTCATTCGCTACAAGACGGGCACCCTTCAGGACGCCCTCATAATACATCTCGGGCCTGCGATGCTCCTTCCGCTCCGGTGGCCCATCCTTCACCAGCTTCTCAGCATCCAGCTTGCCCAGTGCACTTTAGCACGGGCAAAAGCCCTGCGGGCGCCCTCGGTGCACACGGAGCGCTTGATGACTTCAAGCCGACAGGCATCCACCAGCCGCCGCACCAACCCAAAGTAGCTCAAAGGCATGACCTCACCAGGCCACAACTGGCCTATCAGGCCCTTCATGGCCTGTTCAGCTAGCTTATGAAGCTTGACCAGCTGCTTCAGCTGGTCGCTCAAGGGCACTGGGTGTCTGGCCTCAGCATACTGGGACCAGAACACCTTCTCCGTCGAGCTTCCTTCCTCGGCCCGGTAGAATGCGGCGGCATCGGATACACTGCGGGGCAGATCTGCGAATGCTCCTGGAGAACTCCAGATGCGGGTAAGTAACAGGTAATTTACTTTCACATGCTTGCTTTGCATAAAGAATGCCTTACCAGCCGCAATCTTTTTCATCGCCTCAATCTCCTGGACGTCTTTTTGGGCTTCGGCCTTGGCAGATTGGGCGCTTTCAAGTGCCGAGGCAAGCTCAGACTCTCGAGTCTTCGAGTCAAGCTCTAACCTCTCATGTTTTTTCACAAGAGCATCGAGCTCTTGCCGCACCTCCGCCACCTGCGCCTCTCATTTCTCCCGCTCTGAGCGCTCCATGGCCGCATTATCTTCAGCCTTGGAAAGCACTTCCTTTAGGGTTGCCACCTGGGTTGTGGCCACTGCAACATTCACGTTGGTCCTGTCATTATTTGGAAGCAGGTATTTATATATACATTTATATAAGGTATTACATACCTTCCTTGTCCTCGAGCTGCTTCTTGGCACGGCCGAGCTCATTCTCGGACCGCTCGAGGCTCTGCTTCAATGCATCGACCTCCGCAGTCAGTGCGGCAGAGGTCAGCAGCGCAGCCTGCATTCCCATATTGACACATTTTTTTAGACTCCTGCATATATCTTTTTAGATCCTCAGTCTGGCTTTTCTTTCCGAACACCAAACTGAGCATCAGGGGCTACTGTCTATGCCGTAACATTTTTATATGTTTTAAATACATACCTCAAAGCCTGTTAGCAGGCTGGTACAGGCTTCTGTCAGCCCGCTCTTGGTGGACTAAACCTTCTGAATCACCGCACTCATAACAGTGCGGTGCTCCTCGTCGATGGAGGCGCCGTTAAGCACCTCCAGCAAATTGTCTAGCGTCTCCAGTTGGACGGAGGCCGCCGGCATCATAGGCTTGCCCTTCTTACGAAGGGGCCACCTGCCGGACTCCAGAATCACTGAAGGCTCCGGAGCGGTGTCCGGCCCAGGGCTGGACTTAGATCCCTCTAGGGCTTTACCCCCTTTGGGCCTGGAGTCCGGGAGGTCGCCTTGCGGCGCCTCTAGGACCACCTCCTCCTGGTTTAGTCCCTTTTGGGACTCCACCTCGGTGTCATCCGTGGGGAGAGGGGAGGAGGCCGTCGGAAGTGAAGCGCTATTCACATCCGACGAATCTAGGGAGCCGCTCGACGAATTGCTGAGCTGAGCCTTGGGCAGACTGCATGATTGAATTCGGCGTCAGAAGGTACCGTATGGTAGAGGAGCGCCATAAGTTATTCTGGTATCCGGATACTTACGATTTTGCCAGGGGCTTGACCCTGGATGGCCATTCCTCCCCGCCGTCTCCGGCGTCGGAGGCGTAGTCCGGCAGAAGGGTCCACCCCTTCTTGGGCCCTCCAGCCTCCCTAGTTGGGGTGGACTTCCTTTTCTTTCCTCCCCTCGCTGGAGGGGGAGAGGCTTCTTCTTCCTCCTCCTCGTCATCCGCAGAGGCGGAGGGCGCTTCGGGGTTGTCAGGCGATGAATCCGACACCACCAGGCGTCGGGAACTCTTCCGAGTCCCCGTGGCCTTCTTCTTGGCCTTCTTCTCCGGCACCACGTGAGGTGCCGGAACCAGCAGATTCGTCAAGCGTGCGTCTGCTGGGCCTTCGGGCAAAGGGGCCAGACAGTCAAACTGTTCGGATGTCCTCTTCCAGTCCTGTCAAAGGAGCAGGAGTTTAGATCCTACATAGAGTCAAACTATGGAAATCAAGTGTCCCGTGAAGGACTAAAAGCAAGCTTACTTTGGTGGCTTGGCGCTTGGCGCAGAATCTGCAATCCTCGGTGATGGGAGGGGAGACCTCAGAGCTCTTGAATAGCACCTTCCAGGCGTCCTCGTGCTTTGTGTCGAAGAGCCGGGACAGAGTCTGGTGCTGGGCCGGGTCGAACTCCCACAAGTTGAAGGCCCGTCGTTGACACGGGAGGATCCGGCGGAAGAGCATGACCTAGACTACGTTGACAAGCTTAACCTTCTTGTTCACCAGGTCTCGGACGCAGGTTTGGAGTCCGGTCACCTCTTCCGAACTACCCCACAACAGGCCCGTCTCTTTCCAAGATGTGATCCGTGTGGGGATGCCAGATCAGAATTCGGGGGCCGCTGCCCATTTAGGGTCATGCGGCTCGGTGATATAGAACCACCCCGACTGCCACCCTTTGATGGTCTCTACGAAATCGCCCTCGAGCCATGTAACGTTGGCTATCTTGCCCACCATGGCGCCTCCGCACTCCGCTTGACGGCCACCCACGACCTTCGGCTTGACGCTGGAGATCTTCAGCCATAGGACAAAGTGAGGCTGGATGCGGAGGAAGGCCTCGCACAGGACGATAAACGCGGAGATGTTGAGGATGAAGTTCGGGGCCAGATCACGGAAGTCCAGGCCGTAGTAGAACATGAGCCCCCGGACGAACGGGTGAAGAGGAAAGCCCAGTCTGCGGAGGAAATGGGGGAGAAATACGACCCTCTCATGGGGCCCAGGGGTGGGGATGAGTTGCCCCTCATCTGGAAGCCGGTGCGCGATGTCGTCAGACAAGTATTTGGCCTTCCTCAACTTTTTGATGTGCCCCTCCGTGACGGTGGAGGCCATCCATCTACCTCCCGCTCCGGACATGATTGGAGAAGGTTGAGGTGGGAAGTGCGGACTTGGGCGTTGGAGCTCGAGTGTGCAGGAATGGATAAGCAAAGGAGGAAGAAGGCGTAAATAGGAAAGGGTGGATCCTTATCCCCTTATATGGGCGGCCGGAGCTATGAGCCCCCACCAGCCTGATAAAACTCGCTTATCTCCCAAGTGCCGTGGTTAATGGCGCAGTTGGGTTACCCACACCCGTATTGATGAGAATCCTGGAATAAGGGGACATGATCTTTGCTTTGACAAGACATGCCAAGGAAACCGCCTCGCTAAACGCACTAAGGTGGAACAGTAAAATGATTCCAATAAGGGCTTGACTGTGGCATGATGTCACGCTGCGGAATGCGTCAGCAGATTAGATTTGTGCAGATATTATTCTCTCTACGGTGGTATGTGGAACTTGTTTTGCAGAGCCGGACACTATCCTTGTGTTCAACATCTTCTATGAAATATTCGGAGGAGGAACCCGCCTTGCAATGCCGAAGACAATTTGCGCGCCGGACTCGTCGTCATTGAAGCCTGGTTCAGGGGCTACTGAGGGAGTCCTGGATTAGGGGGTGTCCTGATGGCCGGACTATGACCTTTGGCCGGACTCCCGGACTATGAAGATACAAGATTGAAGACTTCGTCCCGTGTCCGGATAGGACTTTCCTTGGCGTGGAAGGCAAGCTTGGCGATTCGATATGAAGATCTCCTCCCATTGTAACCGACTCTGTGTAACCCTAGCCCTCTCCGGTGTCTATATAAACCAGAGAGTTTTAGTCCGTAGGACGAACAACAATCATACCATAGGCTAGCTTCTAGGATTTAGCCTCTCTGATCTCGTGGTAGATCAACTCTTGTACTACCCATATCATCAATATTAATCAAGCAGGAGTAGGGTTTTACCTCCATTGAGAGGGCCCGAACCTGGGTAAAAACATCGTGTCCCTTGTCTCCTGTTACCATCCGCCTAGACGCACAGTTCGGGACCCCCTACCCAAGATCCGCCGGTTTTGACACCGACAACATCCATGATTAGATGGGCCGAAGGTGTTATTTTGGTGGCAGAGCCTCCGATTATGTCAGTGTATTCGGAATCTGGGGTTGTGGTCGGATCTGGACTAGTATTGCCTATTTCCCCTTGCCACACCATGGATGGCTCGAACAGCCTTTCCACGAAGATGTTAGGTGGGACAGGGTCGCGCTTAGCACCGATGCAGGCAAGGACATCCGCCGCTTGATTGTTTTCCCGGACCACATGATGAAATTCAAGCCCCTCAAAGCAAGCTGACATTTGGAGGATGGCATTGCGATAAGCCGCCATTTTTGGATCCTTGGCATCAAAGTCTCCATTTATTTGAGATATTGCAAGGTTTGAATCCCCACGCACTTCTAGGCGTTGAATGCCCATGGAGACCGCCATCCGAAGACCATGCAACAGAGCCTCATATTCGGCTGCATTATTGGAGTCTGTGTATAGTATTTGGAGTATGTATTGGACTATATCTCCGGTGGGGGATGTCAGGACAACACCCGCTCCCAGACCGGCCAGCATTTTAGAGCCATCAAAGTGCATGATCCAATTGGAATATGAGCCGTACTCTTTAAGAAGTTCGGCTTCTGTCCATTCGGCGACGAAGTCAGCCAGTAGTTGCGATTTAATGGCTCGCCATGGTTTATATGTAATGTCGAACGGGAGGAGCTCGATGGCTCACTTAGCGATCCGGCCCGTGGCATCGCGGTTATTTATTATATCGTTGAGTGGTACTTCGGAGGACACTGTGATTGAACACTCTTGAAAGTAGTGTCGTAGTTTCCGGGATGCCATGAAGACCGCGTATGCTATCTTTTGGTAATGTGGGTATCATGATTTGCATGGTGTGAGGACAGTGGATACATAATATACCGGCTTTTGAAGTGGGAATTTATGTCCGTCCTCCTCTCGTTCGACGACGAGCACTGCGCTTACAACTTGGTGTGTTGCAGCTATATATAACAGCATGGATTCACCAGTGTTTGGTGCGTCCAGGATTGGGTTGCTAGCCAGGAGGGCCTTTATTTCTTCCAGTCCGGCCGTGGCCGCATCCGTCCACTCGAAGTGTTCGGTGCGTCAAAGGAGGCGATAAAAAGGTAGTGCCTTTTCTCCCAATCGGGAGATAAAGCGGCTTAAGGCCGCCACACATCCAGTTAATTTCTGGATTTGTTTGAGGTCTGTTAAGGTAGCCAACTATGACAAAGCTCAGATTTTAGCCGGGTTTGCTTCAATTCCTCTATTGGAAACGCGAAGCCCAGGAGCTTTCCGGCGGGAACGCCGAAAACTCATTTTTTCCGGATTGAGCTTGATGTCATATGTTCGGAGGTTCTCGAATGTGAGCCTCATGTCGTCTATGAAAGATTTGACATGTTTGGTCTTGATGACCACATCATCTACGTATGCCTCAACTGTTTTGCCGATTTGTTTTTTTAGGCATGTCTGAATCATGCGTTGGTAGGTTGCACCGGCGTTTTTGAGCCCGAAAGGCATGGTGTTGAAACAGAAAGGGCCGTATGGGGTGATGAATGCCGTTGTGGCTTGATCGGACTCTGCCATCTTGATTTGATGGTATCCGGAGTATGCATCGAGGAAGCCCAATGAGTCATGTCCTGTTGTAGAGTCGATGATTTGATCGATGCGGGGGAGGGGGAAGGGACCCTTGGGGCAAGCCTGGTTGAGGTCCTTAAAATCGACGCATAGGTGGCAGGATTTGTCCTTCTTTGGTACCATTACCAGGTTTGCTACCCAGTCCGGGTGTTTTATTTCTCTGATCAATCTGGCTTCAAGTAACTTGGCTAGTTCCTCTCCCATAGCTTGTCGTCTAGGCTCTGAAAAGCGTCGTAGTGTTTGCTTGACTGACTTGTATCCCTTCAATATGTTGAGGCTATGCTCGGCTAGCCTGCGTGGGATCCCTGGCATATCTGAAGGGTGCCAAGCAAATATGTCCCAATTCTCGCATAAGAACGCCCGCAGTGCAGCGTCGATTGTGGGGTTCAGCTGTGCCCCGATGGATGCTGTTTTTGTAGGGTCCGTTGGGTGGACTTGGAATTTGAGTATTGCGTCCGCTGGTTTGAAAGAGGTGGAATTGGATCACTTATCGAGTATCACGTCGTTCCTGTCCATTGTGGAGCGTAATGCAGTTAGTTCTTCGACCGCGAGGGCTTCAGATAATGCCTCAAGGGCCAAGGCGGCGGTTTTATTTTCGGCGCGAAGTGCTATGTCCGGATCACTGGCTAGAGTGATGATTCTATTGGGACCGGGCATCTTGAGCTTCATGTACCCATAATGGGGTATAGCTTGGAAGCTCACGAATGCGTCCCGCCCTAAAAGGGCGTGGTATCCACTACTGAACGGGGCCACTTGGAATGTTATCTGTTTGGACCTGTAATTTTCTGACGTGCCGAATACCACATCAAGTGTGATTTTTCCCACAAATCGTGCCTCCCGACTAGGGATAATCCCTCGGAAGGTCGTGCTGCTTTGCTCAATGTGGCTCTTGTCTACCTCCATTTTGTTGAGAGTTTCCTCGTAGATGAGGTTTAATCCGCTGCCGCCATCCATGAGCACTTTAGTAAGCCAGAAGCCATCCACAATTGGACTAAGGACCAAGGCGGCTAGTGCTCGGACTGTTCGGAATTGAGGTTCGTCACTGGCAGTAAAGGTTATAGCCGTGTCGTTCCAGGGATTTATTGCCGCAGTGTGACAGACTTCGGCAGGGCCGCGGAATGCTCTCTTGCGCCTGCTATTCAAGGCGAAAGTCTCGAAGACTGTCAACACTGTATTGTTGTTTTCTGCGGGATGATGCTCTGCGGTATTGTTAGTGAGGATATCCTCGCCGCTCTTGGCCACCTGCCGAAGTATCCAACATGCTCTAAGGCTATGTGTTGGTACGGTATCCGGCGTGGTGTGAATTTTGCATGGCCTACTGAAGCATCCCTCCAATACGGTTCCATGCCCTATAGTGGGCTTTGGTTTTTTTATGATTGGATCGGGTGACTTTCGAGAGTACACCCTTTTGGTTCGGACGAGGGGTTTAGTGAGAGCCCGAGGATCCCAGAATGTTGCCTGGGTTTTCCAGGCGCTTTCCATCGCACAGTACTTCTGTACTATGGCTGCCAAGTCTGCGAAGTGTGATATGTCATGGCGACTTATGGCGTTAAGGATTCCCTTGTTCATGCAATTTTTGCAAAAAAATGATATTGGGTCCTCCTCACGACATTCCTTAACCTTGCTCATTACAAGGAGGAATCTAGCCCAAAAGTGATGTACTGTCTCTTGGGATTGTTGTCTGATGTGAGAAAGATCGCTTATATCTGGGTGGGTGGCTGGATTTAAGTCCAAACCCTGACCCGATCCGAGACCCAGAGGCTGAGGAACTTCCGAACTTGGTAGTTCGGGTTCCGGGATGTTACCTAGTTTTTCTGGCCCACTGTCTGATTCTAAATTCAGAGCTTGGGCCATGTCCTCCCGTGAGCGGGTGTCTGGCTCAGAGAGCTTGGGAATCCAGACATAGTTCGTCCTCCAAGTAGAGGAAGAGTTGTTGTATTGCTCCTCCACCACCGCTATTTGATGGGTAACCGGCGGAGAGTTGATCTCTCTTTGATCGGGTTTAAGCCTAATCCGATCATAGTCTGTAGCGACTCCCAAGGTGACGATGCGATCCAAGAGCTCGTTCAAGGACGAAAGTTCCATTGGATACATCTGCTCGGCGTATTCCAAGCTGAGGGTTTGCCTAAAGCCAGGGCTCCCCCGGAGGCAATGTTGTCCTTGAAAACAAGGCGAGCCATCAAACCATTTTTTGACGTCACAACGGAACTCTCAATGAACCAATGTCAGTGTCAAAACCGGCGGATCTCGGGTAGGGGGTCCCGAATTGTGTGTCTAAGGCTAATGGTAACATGAGGCGGGGGACACGATGTTTACCCAGGTTTGGGCCCTCTCTATGGAGGTAATACCCTACTTCCTGCTTGATTGATCTTGATGATATGAGTATTACAAGAGTTGATCTACCACGAGATCGTAGAGGCTAACCCTAGAAGCTAGCCTATGATTATGATTGTTGTTGTCCTACGAACTAAACCCTCGGTTTATATAGACACCGGAGGGGGCTAGGGTTACATAAGGTCGGTTATAGAGAAGGGAATCTACATATCCGAATCACCAAGCTTGCCTTCCACGCAAAGGAGAGTCCCACCCGGACACGGGACGAAGTCTTCAATCTTGTATCTTCATAGTCCAACAGTCCGGCATAAGCATATAGTCCAGATGTCTGAGGACCCCTCAATCCAGTACTCCCTCAAGTGTCTCATGACTCTCATCGCCGACATTGAGTCATGTGACTGTGACAAGACACAAGATGGATTCAGCTTGACTAAGCAATTTCTCGTAGACAAATTGCTTCATGCTCTTGCTCTGTATCATTACCAAATGGTGTGGGACATAAGGCAACATCATGGATTCAAGGAAATGACTCCGGATGCCATCATATCCACTTTTCAACTATTTGAAGAATCCAAGGTAAATTCTACAAAACATCTTTCCATGCATGGTACCTCAACATCAAAGATCAATCTTGCTTTGAAGGCCGAGCATGTATGTGAGGAAGAACAAAGAGAAGAAGAAGATGATGATGATGTTGAAGATGGTGATGAGATTGACTCCAATGAGAGCCCTTCATATGAAGACATTTCCCTCTTTGTCAAGAAGTTTAGCGCAGGAAAACTCAAGGGAAGATTCTAGAAGAAGAAAGTGAGAAAGTGCTACAACTATAAAGAAACCAACCACTTCTCCAATGATTGCCCTTATGAGAAAGATAAGATAAACGAAGGTTTCCCAAGACCTTTCGTAAGAAGAAGTTGCCAAATCCTGTAAACTCCAACCTCAAGAAGAGAGATGGGAAAGCAATGGTTGCCCATGAAGAATCCGACCTGGGTGATGTTGGTGGTGTTACCGGAGTAGCTCAAGATTCTCGAAACACCTTGAGGCTAGTCAACAAGAGTGGTGATGTTGTCACCTACAACTACATAAAAGGTTACAAGGGCAATGCTCACAAGTGCTTAATGGCAAAGGTCGTGGTAGAAGATGGAGAGGACCAAAACTCTCAAGACAAGGTTAAGGTAACCCCACGTTCAAATCCTCCTCTTTTCACTATGTCTACTCCTTATGATGAGTATCTTTGTGCGAAGGATAATTATGAAGATGATGATATAGATGATCCTATTCTTGCTAAACTTAATAAGTTCATGTGTTCCCCTTTAAGGAAAGAAGCTCACTATGTTTTGTATGCTTATGGAGATGGTGAGTAGGCACACCATCACCATTAAGGAACTCGAAACCCTCGTCATCGAGGAAAAGGGAAAATATGGAATCCTTGAGCTGAAAGTCCAATATGAGGAAGCACGAAATGATGAACTATGCTTAAAAACCGGTGCAAACATTGATGTTCATGCTAAAGAACTTGCCTCCTTGAAAAAAGCTAAGAACTCTTGTAAGGAGTTGATGAATGATAAAAGTAAGCTTGTGGAATCTCATGCTTCTCTCTCTAAGGATTGTGAGCTTCTATGCATGTCCTTCAAGACTAAGGAAGAGGAGCTCACCCTTATTACAAAGAGCTTTGGGACGCTCAAACTTACTTATCTTGAAACTCTAGACAAGGTTTACTCTTCACCTATTATCAATGTTGATGCTTGTACTACTAACTCTAGTGGTGACCTAGCATCTATTCTTGAGGAAAACTATTTTCTAAAGGCACAACTTGAGAGAGGACTCATTACATGTGCTCAAGGAGAAAAGAACCTTAATGAGGTGTTGAGCCAACACAATGAGGTGTTTACCAAGGAAGGGCTCGAGTTTGACCCAAGCACAAGCAAGAAGAAGACTTCTTCCAAAAAGTGCTCCACCCCTATCAAGGAGACATTTGTATGAGAAGGGCACATGGAGAAAGGTAAGGTTGTGAGTGGGAAGGCCACTAGGGGCATGCTCACTCTCAACAAGCATAAAGAGTTCATGCCTCCATCCTATGTACTTCGTAAAATAAAGGATGGAGAAGTTTATGCTAAATTTGGTGGTCCTCATAATGCATTCCGGTTTTATGCTATTTGGGTCCCTAAGACCCCTTTGACTAACTTGAGAGGTTCCATTGCAAAATGGGTGCTTCTAACCAAGTCATAAATTGTGTGTAGGTTGCCTTCTCCGGTGGAGTCAAATAATTGATAGATAGTGGATGCACCAACCATATGACCGGAGATAGCAAATTGCTTTTTGATTTCCTGGAAGCTATTCAACCATTTATGAGCATTGTGTTTGGTGGAGGTTCAAAAGGACAGGTACTCGGGTTGGGCAAGGTGGCTATCACAAATGGCATGTCTCTTGCGAATGTCATGCTTGTCCAATCCCTTAAATACCATTTGCTTTCCGTTCGTCAATTGGCTTCTATTGGTTATGATACACTATTTGGACTAACCGATGTGGAAGTCTTTAAGAGAGATACTCTCAAGTGTCCTTCGTTGGAGAGTTTGATGGCAACCTTTATACGGTTGATTTCTCGAAAGAGAGCACATTCCATGCAACTTGTCTGATGGCCAAGGCTGACAAACGGTGGCTATGGCATTGCCAGCTAGCCCATGTCAACATGAGAAATATTCAAGATCCCTTAAAGGGTAATCACATCCTTGGACTAACCAATGTCTCTTTTGAGAAAGATCATATGTGTAGTGCATGCATAGCCCGGAAGCAACATCAATCAAAGCACCCACCCAAGAATATTGTATCTACCACAAGGCCTCTGGAGCTCCTTCATGAGGATCTCTTTGGGCCTCCTTCATGGGATAGTCTTGATGGGGAAAAGTATGGACTTGTCATTGTTGATGATTACTAAAGATACACATGGGTGTTTTCTCTCAAGTCCAAGGATGAGACAAAGATCACCTTCATTGATTTTTCCAAGCAAACCAATGTAAGTTTAACAAAGAGTTTTACGAATAAATCTTGGCAATAAGAAGTGATAATGGCTCCGAGTTCAAGAACAACACCTTGGAAGAATTTCTTAGTGATGAAGGGATTGAACATCAGTATTCCGCACCCTACACTCCTCAAAAAATGGGGTAGCCGAGAGGAAGAACCTTACAGTTGTGGAAGTGGCAAGGTCCATGTTGGATGAGTACAAGTTACCACATAGATTTTGGGCCCAAGCTGTCAACACCGCATGCCATGCATCAAGTTGGCTCTTCCTCCGCACGATATTGGAGAAGACTCCATATGAGCTCCTAACCGGGAACAAGCCAAATGTCAAGTACTTTCATGTATTTGGGTGCAATGTGCCTCATTCTCAACAAGAGAGAATGGTTAGGAAAATTTCAATCCAAAACAATTGAGAGCATACTTGTTGGTTATGGATCAAACTCTCACGCCTATAGAGTCTACAACAAATCCAATGGATGTGTTGTAGAAACTTGTGATGTGGTGTTTGATGAATTTAATGGCTCCCATGGGGAGCAAGTTGATATAAGTGATGTAGGTGAAGAAGATCCTTCTCAAGATATTTTGACCATGGGTGTTGGTGCTCTTCTTACAATGGAACAAGAAACTCATGATGATGAAGAAGAAGATGGAAGTTTCACTCATCCTCAAGCCACTTCAACACCCATACCACCACAAGATCATATTGCTGAAACGATGCCCGTTGTTCAAGAACAAGAAGGAGAACAAGTCCCTCACTGTGATCATATTCAAGAACAAGATTATCACCAAGAGCAAGAACAAGAAAGTGCAATCCTTGATGATGAACCTCAACAAATACAACATGAAGAGGAAGATCTTCCACCACACATAAATGATCCATATGTTGAGGATGTGGATGATGGAAATGAAGTTGAACCTCGTGAAACCCTAACCTCCATCATGCCACGAGTGGCCGGTCATGTTGATGTTGATCAAATTCTTAATGGCATATCAGAAGGTAGAGTCACTCATAAACAATTGACAAACTTTTGTGCTCACTTTTCGTTTGTCTCTAGTGTTGAGCCACTCAAGGTACAAGATGCATTGATGGAAAATGATTGGCTCGTTGCTAGGCAAGAAGAGTTGAACAGCTTTGAACGCAACAAAGTGTGGTCCTTAGTCAATAAACCATCTAAGGAACACAATGTCATTGGAACAAAATGGATTTTCAAAAACAAGAAAGATGAAAATGGTGTAATCATCCGAAAGAAGGCAAGGTTAGTGGCGCATGGGTACTCACAAGTTGAAGGTTTGGACACTGATGAGACCTTTGCCGCAGTTGCCCGTCTTGCGTCTATTCACATCTTACTTGCTTATGCTGCCTTCAATGGTTTTACTTTACATCAAATGGAGGTAAAGAATGCTTTCCTTAATGGTCCTCTACAAGAAGAAGTATATGTATCACAACCACCTGGGTTTGTTGATCCCGATCACGATGACTATGTGTATAAACTTCACAAGGCTTTGTATGGCCTCAAACAAGCACCTTGTGCTTGGATGATCATCTTAAGAAGTTTCTACTCGATGATGGCTTTGTGAGAGGGGTGACAGATCCCACTCTTTTTACTAAGAGGGAAAAGGGTGATTTGATCCTATGCCAAATCTATGTAGATGACATCATTTTTGGTTCTCCTAACATACATTTGTGCAAGAAGTTTGTGGCCTCCATGACCAAGACCTTTGAGATGTCACTCAATGCGGACTTGAAGTTCTTTCTCAAATTTCAAATTCAACAATTTCAAGATGGAATTGTCTTGTCCCAAACAAAATACATCAAGGACATTCTAGAGAGTTTGACATGACAAATGCAAGCCCATGTAAGACACCCATGCCAACAAAACTTGTTCTCACTAAAGACACCAACGGTATCTATTTTGACCCATCTCTTTACCGCTCTATGATTGGTTCATTGCTTTATGTTTGTGCATCTAGACCAAAAATCATGTTAAGTGTAAGCATATGTGCAAGATTTCAAGCTTCCCCTAGGGAAAGTCATCATAAGGCATTTAAGCATATTCTTAGATACCTTGTTCCCACCCCAAAAAGTTGGGTCTTTGGTACCCCAAGGATGCCAAGTTTGATCTCATTGGGTACACGAATGTAGATTGGGTCGGAGACAAAGTGGGACGGAAGTCTACCTCCGGTGCATGCCAGTCTCTTGGACGCTCCTTGGTAAGTTGGTCCTTGAAGAAACATAATTGTGTCTCTCTCTCCACTACCGAAGCAGAATAAATTGCAACCACAAGCTGTGCAACTCAATTGCTATGGATGAGGCATACTTTGAAGGATTATGGTATCACCCATAGACGTGTGCTTCTTCTATACGATAATAAAAGTGCCATCAAGATTGTTGAGAATCCTATTGATCATCCGCGCACCAAGCACATTGATATTAGCACTACCGGAATCAAAGAATTTGCCATTAGCCAGTTCTTTGCTCTCTGCTAGCTGACGACAAAGAAGGTCTTTGCCGTCTGCTTACAAAAAACAGACGACAAAGAACGGTGAAAGTATCGATATAGTTGACTAGAGGGGGGGGGGGGTGAATAGGCAACTAACAATTTTTAGCTTTTCTTTACCAAATTAAACTTTTCATCAAAGTAGGTTGTCTAGATATGTGAGGGAGTCCTGGATTAGGGGGTATCCAGACAACCGGACTATATACTTTGGCCGGACTGTTGGACTATGAAGATACAAGATTGAAGACTTCATCCTGTGTCCGGATAGGACTCTCCTTTGCGTGGAAGGTAAGCTTGGCGATTCGGATATGTAGATCTCCTTCTCTGTAACCGACTCTGTGTAACCCTAGCCCCCTCTGATGTCTATATAAACCGGAGGGTTTAGTCCGTAGGACAAGGATAACCATAATCATAGGCTAGCTTCTAGGGTTTAGCCTCTACGATCTCGTGGTAGATCAACTCTTGTAATACTCATATCATCAAGATCAATCAAGTAGGAAGTAGGGTATTACCTCCATCGAGAGGGCCTGGACCTGGGTAAACATCGTGTCCCCAGCCTCCTATTACCATTAGCCTTAGACGCACAGTTCGGGACCCCCTACCCAAGATCCGCCGGTTTTGACACCGACATTGGTGCTTTCGTTGAGAGTTCCACTCTGCCATCGCGATAAGGTTTGATGGCTCACCTTGTTGTCAAGGACAACATCACCTTTGGAGGAAACCTGGCTGTAGGCCAGACTTTTCGGTTGGGCGGCTTCGTCATGACCGCCCATTCGGCCTCCACGCCGACGATGACTTCTCAGGTCATCTAGAACAGCCTCCACGCCAGCTCGGAATTCGCCGAACAGATGGATCCAATAGAGCTCTCCTCCCTGAACGAGCTCTTGGATAGCATCGCCACACTAGGAGTCGCCACAGACTATGATCGGATCGGGCTTAAAACCGACCAAAGGGAGATTAACTCTCCACCGGTCACCCATCAGATAGTGGTGGTGGAGGAGCAACACAGTGATTCTTCCTCTATTTTGAGGATGAACTATGTCCGGATTCCTGAGCTCTTTGAGCCGGATACCCGTCTACGAGAGGACATGCCCCAGGATCCGAAGTTAGAATCGGGCAGCGGGCCAGAAAAATTGGGCAATGTCCTGAAGTCTGAGCTGCCATGATCGGAAACTCCTCCGCCCCTGGGTTTCAGATTAGGTCAGGGTTCGGACTTAAATCTACCCACCCACCCAGATACAGGTGATCTTTCCCACATTAGACAAGAGCCCCAAGAGATAGTACATCACTTCTGGGCCAGATTCCTCCTTGTAATGAAGAAGGTTAAGGACTGTCGTGAGGAAGACGCAATCCCATTCTTTGCAAAAATTTCACGGACAAGGGAATTCTCAATGCCATAAGTTGCCGTGACATAGTACACTTTTCTAACTTGGCGACCTTAGTACAGAAGTATTGCATGATGGAAAGCCCCTGGAAAACCCAAACAAAATTCTGGGATCCTCCGGCTCTCACTAAATCCCTTGTCCGAACTAAAAGGGTGCGCTCCCGTAAGCCACCCAATCCAATTACAAAGAAGCCAAAGCCCTTCACATGGCGTGGAACCATACTGGAGGGATGGCTCAATGGGCCATGCAAGATTCACAGCACACCGAATACTATACCAACACACAGCCTTAGAGCATGTTGGGTACTCCGGCAGGTGGCCAAGAGAGGCGAGGATCTCCTCATTAACAATGCTTCAGAGCTCCATCCCACGAAGGATAACAATACAGTACTGACAGTCTTTGAGACTTTTTCCTCAAACAATAGGCGTAACCGAGCACTCCGCAGCCTCGCCGAAGTCTGCCACGTTGCAGCAATAAATCATGGAACGACACGACTATAACTTTCAATGCCAGTGATGAACCTCAGTTCCGAACAGTTCGGGCACCAGCCGCGTTAGTCCTTAGTCCAATTTTGGACGGTTTCCGGGTTACTAAAGTGCTCATGGACGGCGGCAGTGGATTAAACCTCATTTACGAGGAGACTCTTAACAAAATGGAAATAGACAAGAGCCGCATTGAGCAAAGCAGCACGACCTTCAGGGGAATCATCCCTAGTCAGGAGGCATGATGTGCGGGAAAAATCACACTGGATGTGGTATTCGGCACATCAGAGAATTATAGGTCCGAAGAAATCATATTCCAAGTGGCCCCGTTCAGTAGTGGATACCACGCCCTTTTAGGGCGGGATGCATTCACGAGATTTCAAGATATACCCCATTACGGGTACATGAAGCTCAAGATGCCCGGGCCTAATGGAATCATCACTCTAGCTAGTGATCCAGACATAACACTCCGTGCTGAAAATAAAACCGCCGCACTAGCCCTTGAGGCATTATCCGAAGCCCTCGCAGCTGAGGAACTAACCGCGCTGCGCTCCACAGTGGACAGGGACGATGTGATACTCGACAAACGACCCAAATCCACCTCTTTCAAACCAGCAGACGAAATAGTCAAATTCCAGGTCCACCCAACGGACCCTACGAAAACAACATCAATTGGGACACAGCTAAACCCCACAATAGACGCCGCACTACGAGAGTTCTTGCACGAGAATTGGGACATCTTCGCTTGGCATCCTTCAGACATGCCAGGTATCCCATGCAGGCTGGCCGAGCATAGCCTAAACATACTAAAGGGATACAAGCCGGTCAAGCAGACTCTTCGGCGCTTTTCAGAACCCAAGCAACAAGCCATGGGAGAAGAGCTAGCCAAGCTACTCGAGGCCGGATTCATCACAGAAATAAAACATCCAGACTGTCTAGCAAACCTGGTGATGGTACCAAAGAGGGACAAATCCTGGCGCCTATGCGTCGATTTCAAGGACCTCAATAAGGCTTGCCTAAAGGATCCCTTCCCCCTCCCCCGCATCGATCAAATAATTGACGCTACCGCAGGACACGACTCACTGTGTTTCCTCGACGCATACTCCGGATACCATCAAATCAAGATGGTGGAGTCCGACCAAGCCGCAACGACATTCATCACTCCATACGGCCCCTTCTGTTTTAACACCATGCCTTTCGGGCTCAAAAACGCCGGTGCAACCTATCAACGCATGATTCAGACATGCTTGGAAACACAAATCGGCAAAACAGTGGAGGCACACGTAGACGACTGGTCATCAAAACCAGACACGTCGAATCCTTAATAGACGACTCGAGGCTTACGTTCGACAATCTCCGAACATATGACATCAAGCTCAATCCGGAAAAATGCGTCTTCGGCGTACCTGCCACAAAGCTCCTGGGCTTCATCGTCTCCAATAGAGGTATTGAAGCAAATCCAGCTAAAATCCGAGCTCTGTCACAGTTGGCTACCCCAACACACCTTAAGCAAATCCAGAAATTAACTAGATGCGTGGCTGCCTTAAGCCGCTTTATCTCCCGATTAGGAGAAAAGGCATTACCTCTCTATCGCCTTCTTCGGCGCACCGACCACTTCGAGTGGATGGATGCGGCTATGGCCGGACTGGAAGAAATAAATGCCCTTTTGGCCAGCAATCCAATCCTGGCCGCACCAAGTATTGGTGAACCCATGCTGTTATATATAGCTGCAACACATCAGGTTGTAAGCGCAGCGCTCGTCGTCGAACGAGAGATGGACGGACACAAATTCCCTCTTCAAAAGGCGGTATACTATGTATCCACTGTCCTCACTCCATGCAAGTCACGGTACCCACATTATCAAAAGATAGCATACGCGGTCTTCATGGCATCCCGAAAACTATGACACTACTTTCAAGAGTGTTCAATCACGATGGCCTCCGAAGTACCACTCAATGACATAATAAATAACCGCGATGCCACAGGCCGGATTGCTAAATGGGCTATCGAGCTCCTCCTGTTCGACATAACATACAAACCACGGCGAGCCATTAAGTCGCAACTACTGGCTGACTTCCGCCGAATAGACAGAAGCCGAACTCCCTAAAGAGTACGACGCGTACTCCAATTTGATCATGCACTTTGACGGCTCTAAGATGCTGGCTGGTCTAGGGGCGGGTGTTGTCCTGACATCCCCAACAGGAGATACAGTCCAATACGTACTCCAAATAATATACACAGATTCCAACAATGCAGCCAAATATGAGGCTCTGTTGCACAGTCTTCGGATAGCGGTCTCCATGGGCATCCAACGCCTAGAAGTGCATGGGGATTCGAACCTTGCAATATCTCAAATAAATGGAGACTTTGATGCCAAGGACACAAAAATGGCGGCCTACCGCAATGTCGTCCTTCAAATGTCAGCTTGGTTCGAGGGGCTCAAATTCCACCATGTGGTAAGAGAAAACAACCAAGCGACGGATATCCTCGCCCGCATTGGCGCTAAGTGCAACCCCGACCCACCTAACATCTTCCTGGAAAGGCTGTTCAAGCCATGGTATGGGTAGGGGAGACCGGCAATATCAGTCCGGATCCGAAGACAACCCCAGATTCTGAACACTCTAACATAATCGGAGGCTCCGCCACCGAAATAACACCGTCGGCCCACGTGATTATGGCTATCATCGCCCCATGGACAGAACCCTTCTTAGCCTACCTAAATAGGCAAGAACTCCCTGAAGACCAAAATGAGGCACGTTGCACTGTGCGGTGCTCTGAAGCCTACAAGGTCCACAAGGGAGAGCTTTATAAGAAAAGCGTGATTGGAGTGCTCCAAAGGTGCATTTCCGAAGAGGAAGGACGACAGCTTTTGGAAGAAATTCATGCTGGACTCGGCGGCCACCACGTCGCAGCTCGGGTCCTTGTAAGCAAGGCCTTCCGTACAGGTTTCTACTGGCCGACCGACAGCCCGAGTGGACGCACAGGACCTCATCGAACATTGCTCGGTTCCCAGCTCTTTGCCAATCAAAGCCATATGCCACCTACCGCTCTTCAAACAATCCCCATAACTTGGCCCTTTGTGGTCTGGGGGCTCGATATGGTTGGACCCCTTAAAGGAGGAAGCCATAAGAAAAAAAATACTTATTGGTCATGGTAGATAAATTCACCAAATGGATAGAGGCAAAGCCAGTTAAAACGGCCGAATCTGGACCAGTGATAGACTTTATATCCGGAGTCATACACCGTTACGGTGTCCCCCACAGCATCATCACTGATAACGGCTCGAACTTTACAGCCGACGAGGTGAAAACATGGTGCGGCAAGTTGGGCATTAAGCTAGATTATGCCTCTGTCTATCACCCCCAAACAAACGGTCAAGTCGAACGAGCAAATGGTCTTATTATGAGCGGCATCAAACCCAGACTAGTGCGATCCTTGAAGGAATCATATTCGCACGGGGTCGAGGAGCTCGACTCCGTACTCTGGGGGCTGCGGACCACACCCAATTGCACCACCGGATACACACCATTTTTTATGGTGTACGGTGCAGAGGGAATACTACCCTGCGATATCATTCATGACTCACCTCGAGTGCACATGTACGAAGAGAGAGAAGCCGAGCTAGATCAGCAGGATAGTTTAGATGCCCTGGAGGAGGAGCGGGACATCGCGAAGGCCCGTTCCACATTTTATCAGCAGCAGGCTCGGAGGTATCAAAGCAGAGAAGTACGGGCCAAAACTTATAACGTTGGCGAAGTCGTTCTACGCATACCGGAGAATAAAAAGGACAATCTCAAGCCCAAGTGGGAGGGTCCCTTCATCACTGATAAAGTTCTCACCGGAGGAGCGTACCGTTTGCGTGATGCATCAAGTAATCGACTTGAGCCGAACCCATGGAATGCGGCAAGACTCCGAAGATTCTATGCCTAAGTGCCGAACTCTGTGTTTGTCTCCTCACGTCTAATTTCCTTTATATATATATATATCTTCTCTCTCTCTCTCTCTTTTATATATACATAGCCTTAAAAGCTTCAAGTATGCTTTGACCGCACACTCGTGCCGCACTATGCGCGCTCAATATACCTGGGGGCTTCTTATACAGAAGCTTAACATAATTGTCTTCTGGGCTTTATGCCCACCACATATGCGTCATTTCTCCATATGTGCCTTTTGTCACCATTATATGCATCGATATGACTTAAGTTTTGGCGAAGCTGGGTTGCCTGGCTCTTGTGTTTATGCCCTACGTTCCCGTTAATTCGGCTAGGGCATAAGGGGAGCACCTCTGCGATTGTTACTGCCGGGTCAGCCGGATGTGTACCTTAGACTGGGTGAAGCCGAAAGCTAGCATTCTTAAGGGAATATCCGGTCGGTGAACAAAAGATGTCTTTTACTTATTACAAAACATGCCTCTAGATGTTTATGTCCTGCGTCATTTTTCGCAGTTCATACATGCACATTAATGCATGCACACCCAGGGAAAGGAACCCTTAAGAGAACTATTATCCTTGGAAGATGTTTCTTACTACCCATGTAATATAACATAGCTAGTTGGGTACTTGTCTGTTCAAGCACTTATGACCCCTACTCCTGGTTTCCACGCATACCCTGGTTTGTACATAACTGCGCGGATATTCGGATACACTCCGGACTGTCGGGTCCAGAGGTTGAAGCGAAAAGGTTAGCCAAGACAAATGATTTACAATCTGGCTAGGGACAAAATATGTCCTTTGAAGTATAAAAGTCACTTAGACTGACTGAATTCTTATTCTACACCATCCAACAGGCTGTCTAGCCTACAATCCTGTTGGGAATACTTTGCAGCTAAAGCTACCTGGTCATATACCAGACTGATGGGGATCTCTTTCCCATCTGGCCCTACAGGTCCGACCTCGGCCATATGGTTTGGGTTAGCCTTTGTGTATCGTGTCTTCACCATGGCCTAGGCTTCCCTTGCACCTTGTCGGCAGGCCGATATCTTCCATAATCGGAAGCGCCGCCGCGCTCCCTTGAGCATCTCCACAAGTTCTCCCATGCCCCCGGGCAGGGATGCGGACGGCCACAAGGCCTGGGCAATACCTTGCATCACCTGCCGAATTTGCTCATGCAGCTATGAGAGTTCTTGGAGAAGACCGCCTGCAGATCCGGGCATCTCCTCTCTAGGATGACCTATCAGCATACCTACAGATATAATTCTGTTAGCATGTTTCTTCGCCAAACTGTTTAAAGGTTCGTTCAAGCACTTACTAAAAATGCTGCGTCGAAGCCGCTTATTCTCCTTCACGGAGTCAGCAAGCTGGCCCCAGACATCCTTTAATTCAACGTCCAGCTGGGTCTTCGCGTCCTGGAGATCATTCTTCTCTCGTATAACTTTTGTAAGCACACGCTCGCCAGCCTTTAGCTGTCGTTGAGCATGAGGGTCATCCTCCGATATGATCTCTGGATTACCTCCGGGATTGTCTGCAGAATCCACTGTTAGGTTTGCACGCATGCCGAATACTAAACTGGTATATGTCAATACATTCTTTTTGACCAAGACAAATGTTACCAGATGAGGCCTTCTTGGACTCCTCCATTCCGGCGACTGCGGCCCGTAGCTGGGCTTTGCAGTCTTCCAGCTCTTTAGACAGTTGGGTATTCTTCTCTGTAAGAACCTATGCATATAATTGATCCTTAAATCAATTGAGCCAACTGTTTAAAGTCTCAGGGGCTACTGATATACATACTTATCAGATTTTCTTACCTGTATATCCTTTACATACTGGTCCATAGCTCTGGCAAGGCCATCTTGAGCAGCTCGGATGTACGCGTCCCCTAAGTTAAAGGCATTAAACGCCTCTTCAGAGAAAATAGGGTCGCGTAATGTGGCCCGTCGGCGCCTGTGATTCATGGCGCTCTCCACGTAGGAGTTTGTAGCGGATAATCTTGTAACACCCATGATGCGGCTATATCTCCCACGTGTCGAAGCACGACTTAGAGGCATAACCGCATGGTGGTTTTGTCGCAAGAAGGGTCATCTTCACACAATCCCATGTAATGAACAAGAATGGGATAAAGAGTTGGCTTACAATCGCCACTTCACACAAGTACTTAAATAAATCATACATCATTCAGAGTACACACATAGTCTGACTACGGACGAAGCCAAAAGAAAAGAAGATAACCCAACTGCTAGATCCCCGATCGTCCCAACTGGGCTCCACTACTAATCGCCAATAAACCAAACATAGCAACAACTAAGATCTTTGTTGAGCTCCCATCTGAGCTCGGTAGCATCACCTGCACTGGTATCATCGGCACCTGCAACTGTTGTGATAGTATCTGGTGAGTCACGAGGACTCAACAATCTCAAAACCCGCGAGATCAAGACTATTTAAGCTTATGGGCAGGAAGTGGTAATGAGGTGGAGTTGCAGCAAGCACTAAGCAAATGTGGTAGCTAACATACGCAAATAAGAGCGAGAAGAGAAGCAACGGAATAGTCGTGAAGCTAGAAGTGATCAAGAAGTGATCCTAAAACTGCTTACGCACAATCATAACACAAAACCGTGTTCACTTCCCGGACTTCGCTGAAAAGAGACCATCACGGCTACACACGCGGTCGATGCGTTTTAATTAAGTCAAGTGTCAAGTTCTCTACAACCGGACATTAACAAATTCCCATCTGCCACATAACCGCGGGCACGGCTCTCGAAAGTTTATACCCTGCAGGGGTGTCCCAACTTAGCCCATCACAAGCTCTCACGGTCAATGAAGGATATTCATTCTCCCAGGAAGACCTGATCAAACTCGGAATCCTGGTTTACAAGACATTTCGACAATGGTAAAACAAGACCAGCAAGACCACCCGCTGTGCCGACAAATCCCGATAGGAGCTGCACATATCTCGTTCTCAGGGCACACCGGATAAGCGAAGCGTATAGGTATCGACGTAATCCAAGTTTCCAAGGAATGGTCCCGCACAGTGCTCTAGGTTGGACCAACACTCGGAGGAGCACTGGCCCGAGGGGTAAAATAAAGATGACCCTTGAGTCTGCAGAACCCAAGGGAAAAAGGCTTAGGTAGCAAATGTTAAAACCAATGTTGGGCCTTGCTGGAGGAGTTTTATTCAAAGTGAACTGTCAAGGGGGTCCCATAAATCACCCAACCATGTAAGGAATGCAAAATCAAGGAAACTAATACCGGTATGATGGAAACTAGGGCGGCAAGAGTGGAACAAAACACCAGGCATAAGGCCGAGCCTTCCACCCTTTACCAAGTATATAGATGCATTAATTAAATAAGAGATATTGTGATATCCCAACATAATCCTGTCCATCATGGAGCAATCTTCAACTTCACCTGCAACTAACAACGCTATAAGAGAGGCTGGGCAAAAGCGGTAACATAGCCAAACAACGGTTTGCTAGGAAGGGTGAAAAAGTTAGAGGCTGGCATGGCAATATGGGAGGCATGGTAAACAAGTAAAAGGTAGCGCGGCATAGCGATAGAACGAAGCAACTAGCAAGCAAAGATAGAAGTGATATTGAGGGTAATGGTCATCTTGCCTGAGATCCCACAAGGAAGAAGAACGAGTCCATGAAGAAGACAAACGGATGTAGACAAACGGATCCTCACAATCGCAATGTAACCGGAACTATCAAGTAGAAGCGCAACCGGAAAGAAGCAAACGACATAGTAAACAACCATCACATAAACATGGCATGATGCACAATCAAGTATGATGCATGTCTGGTTTAATGAGGCATGGCATGGCAATATGCACGAACAACACCACAAGTTAAGTGGAGCTCAATATGCATCGAGTTGCATATTGACGGAACACCACATCAATTATTTAGTTCTCTCTCGTTTATGAACAAGACAAGATTAAATGTTGGTTAACATGGCAAGAGGTGAAGCATAAGTAAACTAAACATTTTAGGCAATTTAAATGAGGCCGGAAATAACAAACAACAATTCTGAAAATCCCCATATGTTATTTAGCAATTTAACGCAAACAACAATTTTAAACATTTTAATGTTGTTATCATGATGCGGACGACATATGCAAGTTTTAGGCAATATTTATGAAAATGTTGACATGAACATGTTATGAAGCATTTGGTCACCATGGCGGAACAAAAAGGGTGCCACGGCGGCGAAACGAAAATGATGTCACAACACCATATCGTTTCCGGTAGCTCACGAAGATACCGGTGCAAAAGAAGTGGGTGTGAGCGTGTCACACAAGGATGGTGGGGTGCTCCCAGATTCCGGGGTCCCACAGGAAGGCGGCATGGCAAACGAGGAACGACAACTATGAGCGGATGCAAGTTTGAAAACAATGGCGACAATAGAGTGCCGATGCAATGCTAATGATGCGATGACGAATGCAACACACAAATAAATAACATAGCTGACACGCAAAACATGGAAGGCATCGGGAGCGCTGGTCTTGGGGCGTTAGAACACTCCACCACTACAAGAGGATCTCGTCCCAAGATCTAGGATGGCACCGGAGAGAAACGGAAGAGGAAGAGAAGAGGTAAAACTAAGTTGCTTCTTCGACAAACGAGTGAAACCACGAACCTTGAGAGGTTGAACAAATTGAAAGAAACAAAACAACGGAGATGGCCAAGATTGCAAACAATCTGTTGGACAAGAGGAACAAGGAACATTACGAGAACTTGAAGGTTGCAAAGAGATGAATCAAGAGTTTAATGGACAAGATAGAATTTGAAACCACTCCGGTTAAAACAAGATGAGAGAGGAAGAATTCTGGCAGCACTCCAGTTGAACATGGAAGGAATAGAACATGAACTTGAGAAGATGGCATGATACTTGATGAAATCAACAACACACTGCCTCCGGAACTATTGAAAGAATGGCATAATGGGTAAGAAGGATTTCAGACAGCACTCAGGTTGAAAAGAGAGGCAAAACTTGATAAGATGAAAGAACTTGAAGAGAGCATAACACTCCGGTTAAATGGATAAGCAAGAAAATAACATGAACTTGACAAAATGACGTGATGGGTGAAGAGCACAACATCACAATGCCTTCGGAAGAAAGAATAGAAGATAGATCATTGGAATAACAGAATGGAGAAGAAAATGCTAACTTCTGCCACAAATGAGCTTGGAAAGCACCCTTCCAAGAAGGTTATAACAGGGTTGTTGGAAAACCAACAACGAAAGGAATAAGCTTGTAGTGGGCTTATGGAAAGCTTCTTAAAATTGAGGCAAAATTCTGCCACTACGGAAACAAGTAATATAATTGATAACACCGACGAGATGAAAAATTTCATCCACCAAGATGATAGAGAGATAACTTGGATCATTGATAAACACCACAATAGCAACATTCCTTAGGGAAGACTTTAGGTGAAATCTATACCAAGATAACTCCAACGAAGAGATTGATGGATTTTAAAATACCTCATTCTTGACAACATGTGAATCGTGAAACATGAATGGAAATTGTCAAGAATGATATAACACCACCTCAAAAGATAAGGTAGAAAGAATTGCACTTCGGATGCAAGATGAAGAATGCTTGAAGTCCTCAAAACAAAACATGTGTTAAGCACCATCTTTATTTTTGAGTATAGCTTGGCGGGTCATAACTTCGAGAGAAATCTTGAAGAACAATTGAAGAATGGAAAGAATCCTTGATGAACCACCATGTTGAGCCTCCATGAAGAACTCCGGTAATAAAAGGATGATAAAAAGAAAGAGAAGTTGAAAACACAAGGTGAAGCCTTGCGATGATTTAGATGGAGCTACGAAATGAGTAAACTTTGAACTCCAGACAAGAAAAATGAATAACTTGGAACTGAGAATTACTTCCTGATGAACAAACTCCAGAAGAAGGAATTAATCACTTGGATGAAACAAGAATAAGAATTATGTCATGCCTATCCTTCACCAATTTAAATTGATGACAAGCAACAGATTTGGCATACTACTTATTCTCGTAGAAAGAATTAAGAGAGATATAGCATAAACTTGAGAAGGTATAGATGGAACCACCGGTGGGATTTGGAAACAATGAATGAATTGATATGATAACGAAGGAAGTAAATCTTGAACGAACCACCGAAAGAATTGAAAATGAAAGTAGCAAAGGCACAATTCACCGGGAAGAGTTGGAAAGCGAATAAAGATACTTGAGGGGATTTAGATACATGAGAACGAAGAGATCATGAACTGATTAGAGGGTATTTGAATGATGCACCGGAAGATTTTGAGAACGAGAGCTAAAAGCTGAGAATAAATAATTCTGAGATGATTGGCTCCGGAGAATGAAACTAAAAAGACTCCTGAATTGCTCCGGATGGGTGAAAAGAATTCTCACAATCGAAAGCAATTATGAGAGGATGGCATAACGCTAGAACTATGAATCTCTGGAAGAACGGGTAAGGATTTAAGAGGAACTCTTCTTCAGTCTTCAAAATTCGAGAATGGCAACGAGAAACACCACCATGAATTATTGAGCCACTCCAGAATGAAAATTAGAAAGGTTGAACCAACGACGAAAGAATTTGAAAGATCTTGGAGAAAGACATTTGACTGATGATAATTCATTCTTACATCAAACTTTGAAAAGAATTTGGGAATGGCTCCGGGAATTTAGAAGAGTTAGGTAAGATCCTGGAAAAAAGACGTGTGGGTTAGGGCCCACTAAAAGATACACCATTGAATGATTGATCGAAAAGGGGGATTGCGCTGGTTGAATTAAATGGCTTGAATGAGATAACAATCTCCAAATAGCTTGAATGGATTAAGAATGGAAACACAAATCTTCTGAGATATCTTCAACACTCCAGAACAAATGAATAGCAAAAGGTGAGTGATTGAGAGGTGCACCAGCATGGGAAACATTCGAAAGGAGGAAAGGATATGATCAAGAAAGCTTGAATTGAATCCACCGGAGAAGAAAAATAACGAAGAATGATGAACTTGAAACTCCTGGCCAACTTAATGATAATTACCATGTAAGAACATTGATTGAAAAGAATGAAGAGACTTCACATGAATAAATGGATACTTGATTAAAATATATGAGTCCTTGAAGAAAAGGGTGGGAGGGCGGGAAAAAACAAAGGCAACTTGGGGCTGATGGAATGGATACCGTTGACAAAAACTTAGAATTGATCTTGCGGATGTTGGAATGATCGGATCCACTTGAAGAGAAGCATGCCAGTAGGAAAAGAATTAACATGACAATCTCGATGATCAAGAAGGATTAGTATTCACATAGCCATATGAGAACAACGTTTAGGAAAGGTATGGATTCAACATTTGACTTCGAACCAACTCGAATACCACAAATAAAACAAAACAAAGGATTTGGATTGCAGAATAAGCCGGAACAAACATATGATAGAGATTTCGTCCGAAGTTTTCGTGGTGGGGCCCACACGGGCTCGATCGCACAGCACCATCATGTACAAGGCAGTGCACATGACATACGAAGCGTCCCCGAACCAGCATAGCCAAGGGTTCTTTGACACAACGAGACCACTATAAAAACGATCGTGGATAGGCGGACCACTAGACGTCGAACCCCAATTTCATATCATGCATCTGTCGGAAAAAAAAACTAGAGCTACTTGAATTCCCACCTATAAACTCCCGAAACTTTCTGGTTATGCAATCTGGTGTTGGGGATACAGGGGAAGCAATATATCTCACCCAAAACTAACAATCCCTACATCCAAGCTGTATCCATCCGTCAACACATAACATGGAAACCTTCGGAAATCGTGTACCTCAACCTTTGAAAAGCATCCGTTATACGAGCTATGGCAATACTCCCGAACTCCCCAGTACTGGGTGGCGTCGAGGTTATCTCACCAACAACTGCATAAAAGAGATTTTCGACGTCGGCAAAACTCAGGTATTCCGGAACTGCAACGATAAAATTATGACGACAACACCTCGAAGCTCAACTCCCCGGGACACTGCCACAACCCCTAAATGTCAGGAGGCACCAAGAACAATGTTCTCGTCATAATAATATCGGAACAATCGCAAGATACCCGCGTGATCCTAATTTTTTTAGTGAAATTTGAGGCGAGGAAAGACAAAACATCTACGCCAGGAGGCCTCACCAGAGCGATGAAGGGACTGAGGAGTAAAAAGAATCCTACTCTCCGATATATATAATCCTAAGACTCAAAACAGTTTTGTTCTAGCCTAAACAACGCCAGCGATTCGATCAAGCAGGGGGCTCCTAAGTCGGGGATGGCTCTGATTACCAACTTGTAGCACCCACGATGCGGCTATATCTCCCACGTGTCGAAGCATGACTTAGAGGCATAACCGCATGGTGGTTTTGTCGCAAGAAGGGTCATCTTCACACAATCCCGTGTAATGAACAAGAATGGGATAAAGAGTTGGCTTACAATCGCCACTTCACACAAGTACTTAAATAAATCATACATCATTCAGAGTACACACATAGTCCGACTACGGATGAAGCCAAAAGAAACGAAGATAACCCAACTGCTAGATCCCCGATCGTCCCCAACTGGCTCCACTACTGATCATCAAGAAACAAAACATAGAAACAACTAATATCTTCGTTGAGCTCCCATCTGAGCTCGGTAGCATCACCTGCACTGGTATCGTCGGCACCTGCAACTGTTGTGATAGTATCTGGTGAGTCACGAGGACTCAGCAATCTCAAAACCCGCGAGATCAAGACTATTTAAGCTTATGGGTAGGAAGTGGTAATGAGGTGGAGTTGTAGCAAGCACCAAGCAAATGTGGTGGCTAACATACGCAAATAAGAGCGAGAAGTGAAGCAACGGAACGGTCGTGAAGCTAGAAGTGATCAAGAAGTGATCCTGAAACTGCTTACGCACAATCATAACACAAAACCGTGTTCACTTCTCGGACTCCGCCGAAAAGAGACCATCACGGCTACACACATGGTTGATGCATTTTAATTAAGTCAAGTGTCAAGTTCTCTACAACCGGACATTGAAAAATTCCCATCTGCCACATAACCGCGGGCACGGCTCTCGAAAGATTATACCCTGCAGGGGTGTCCCAACTTAGCCCATCACAAGCTCTCACGGTCAACGAAGGATATTCATTCTCCCAGGAAGACCCGATCAAACTCGGAATCCCGGTTTACAAGACATTTCGACAATGGTAAAACAAGACCAACAAGACCACTCGCTGTGCCAACAAATCCCGATAGGAGCTGCACATATCTCATTCTCAGGGCACACCGGATAAGCGAAGCGTACATGTACCGACATAATCCAAGTTGCCAAGGAATGGTCCCGCACGGTGCTCTAGTTTGGACCAACACTCGGAGGAGCACTGGCCCGAGGGGTAAAATAAAGATGACCCTTGAGTCTGCAGAACCCAAGGGAAAAAGGCTTAGGTGGCAAATGTTAAAACCAATGTTGGGCCTTGCTGGAGGACTTTTATTCAAAGCGAACTGTCAAGGGGGTCCCATAAATCACCCAACCGTGTAAGGAACGCAAAATCAAGGAACATAACATGGCGCTCTCCACTTCGGAGTTTGTAGCGGATAATCTATCTGCATCCTCTGTAGGAGGACCGTCCGGCATTGTCCCCGCGTTAATCTCCGCCCTAGAGTCCGGTCTCGGAGTCCGGCTGGTGGAGGCGTGACCCGCAGGCTCTCCGGATACAGTCCGACAAGCGCTTTTTCTGCCGGGGAACCATGGACATTATTATATTTTAAGGACGATAATTGCGTAGCAGGTTTATTAATCATACCTCTGCGACGGTGTCTCGGTCCTGACCGCCTTCCTTTTAAGCCGACCTGGCTTCGGTGCTCCTTGTTGACGAGTCACCTCGGGTTCGGCGCGGCATTCCGATGACCTTCCCTGTAAAACGCAATACAAATGCGATGGGTAAGGTGCAAAGAAGGTATCCTTCTTGTGAATTGGGACTCCGGTTTTACTTACATGCGATGCAGGGAGTGGGCCATGATAATCAGCTATGATGGCCACCAAGGCACCATCACAACTTAACTGATAAAATTTCCTATCGATAAGCTCCACAAATGTGTCTGGATCTTCTTCAAAGTCTGGGGTCGAGGGCCCTGTCGGGATCCTCTGGCTGTGGAGACGGGCTATGAACCTTCCTCATAGCTCTTCGCAGTTCCTGCTATGAATTAGCGAGGTAAATATTTGTGATAAGGAATGCGGGAAAAGGCTGGAATAAAAGGTAGCGGCTCACCCAGCTTGGGGGGTTGTACATGGATAATCCATCCCGTGGTTTAATCCGGATGAACTCCTCTTCTTCTCCTTTGAACAAGTCGGACAATATTTTCGCCAAGAGCGGCGGCGGAGTCCGGACCTTTACGGCCGCAGCGGGTAGCGTCGTATTCTCCATTGAAGTGCCACATGGGTTTCCCCCAATACTGAAGTGGCTGTACCCCCCGCATTATACATATTAACATAACTTCAATAATTGGCAGTCCTAATCTAGCCAGCGTCTTTATCTTGTCCATCAGAAAAAGGACCTCTCTCTTATCTTCCTCCTGGGGGCTCCGTGGGCGCCACCTGTGGCGTTTCTTCAATGGGGCATTGGTAAACTCAGGAAGGCCCATCCAAATAGGGTCCGCAAGGGGGAGGTCCTCCATATAAAACCACTCCGAAGGCCAGTCTTCGGATGTCTTCTTCAGAGTACCAGACAAGTATCCGGTCTCGGTGATGCGCCATATTTCGGCTCTGCCCAGTTGATATATTGACCCCTCCTGAGTATGGGGTACGAGACAGAATAGCCTCTTCCGTAGCTCGAAATGAGCTTCGCAACCCAGAAACAGCTCGCAGAAGGCGACGTAGCCGGCAATGTGCAAGATGGAGGCAGGGGTGAAGTTATGCCGCTAGAGGCCATAGAACTCCAAGTGCCCGCGGAGGAATGGATGGATTGGAAATCCGAGTCCCCTCAGCAGAAAAGGGACAAGGCATACCCGCTCCCCCTTGGATGGGTTGGGAAAACTCTCCGCTTGCTCCCTGCCATTATATGTGGCAAGTCCGGCTCGGAAGGGCACCATGTATGCGGGCGGGAGAAACCCCTGGGTCTGCAACTCTACCAACCGGCTATGGGGAACAGAACAGTTCTCCCAGTCTCCTGGCTTAGTGTTACGGGAGCGAGAGGAGGAGCTGCGACGATCGGCCATGATGGAATGGTTTCTTCCGGGCGCGCTCTGGTGGATGCTCGCGGGGGAAGGATGGTGTGATTTGGATCCGAGGATCCCCATCTCTTTAAATAGACAATTTACTTACATGGTTAGGGTGGAAAATGTAAAAATGCCCCGACTTCTTGCATTCGCTCGACATGTGGAGGTGGCCATTATTGCAGCATAGAAGCTAAGGAGTGCTACATTGATGGGAAGTCGGACACTGCTCATTACAACAGGTACTCTGGAGAATTTGGAGAAGAACCCGCCTTGCAATGGCGAAGACAATATGCGCGCCGGACTCATCGTCATTGAAGCCTAGTTCAGGGGCTACTGAGGGAGTCCTGGATTAGGAGGTATCCGGACAGCCGGACTATATACTTTGGCCAGACTGTTGGACTATGAAGATACAAGATTGAAGACTTCGTCCCGTGTCCGGATGGGACTCTCCTATGCGTGGAAGGCAAGCTTGGCGATTCGGATATGTAGATCTCCTTCTCTATAACCGACTTTGTGTAACCCTAGCCCCCTCCGGTGTTTATATAAACTGGAGGGTTTAGTCCGTAGGACAAGGACAATCATAATCATAGGCTAGCTTCTAGGGTTTAGCCTCTACGATCTCGTGGTAGATCAACTCTTGTAATACTCATATCATCAAGATCAATCAAGTAGGAAGTAGGGTATTACGTCCACCGAGAGGGCCCTAACCTGGGTAAACATCGTGTCCCCAGCCTCCTGTTACCATTAGCCTTAGACGCATAGTTCGGGACCCCCTACCCGAGATCCGTCGATTTTGACACCGACAATATGCAACTAGGTGAGCAACCTATATGATGCAACAATAATAAGCACATAAGCAAGCAAGGGATATAACACAATATAACTTGCACAAGTAAAGGTAAGACATGACCAAGAGTGGAACCGATGGAGACGAGGATGTGTTACCGAAGTTCCTTCCCTTTGAGGGGAAGTACGTCTTTGTTGGAGCGATGTGGAGGCACAATAGTCCCCAAGAAGCCACTAGGGAAACTGTATTCTCTCACGCCCTCACACAATGCGAGATGCCGTGATTCCACTATTGGTGCCCTTGGAGGCGGCAACCGAACCTTTACAAACAAGGTTGGGGCAATCTCCACAACTTAATTGGAGGCTCCCAACGACACCATGAAGCTTCACCAGAATTGACTATGGCTCCGCAGTGACCTCAACCATCTAGGGTGCTCAAACATCCAAGAGTAACAAGATCCGCAAGGGATTAGTGGGGGGAATCAAATTTCTCTTGGTGGAAGTGTAGATCCAGGCCTTCTCAACCAATCCCTAGAGAATCAACAAGTTTGATTGGCTAGGGAGAGAGATCGGGTGAAAATGGAGCTTAGAGCATCAATGGAGCTTAGAGAAGGAAGGGGTGGTCAACTTGGTGTTGGAAATATGCCCTAGAGGCAATAATAAATTAGTTATTATTATATTTCCTTGTTCATGATAATCGTTTATTATCCATGCTATAATTGTATTGATAGGAAACTCAGATACATGTGTGGGTACATAGACAACACCATGTCCCTAGTAAGCCTCTAATTGACTAGCTCGTTAATCGATAGATGGTTACGGTTTCTTGACCATGGACATTGGATGTCGTTGATAACGGGATCACATCATTAGGAGAATGATGTGATGGACAAGACCCAATCCTAAGCCTAGCACAAAGATCGTAGTTCGTATGCTAAATCTTTTCTAATGTCAAGTATCATTTCCTTAGACCATGACATTGTGCAACTCCCGGATACCGTAGGAATGCTTTGGGTGCACCAAACGTCACAACGTAACTGGGTGGCTATAAAGGTGCACTACGGGTATCTCCGAAAGCGTCTGTTGGGTTAGCAAGAATCGAGACTGGGATTTGTGACTCCGTGTGACGGAGACGTATCTCTGGGCCCACTCGGTAGGACATCATCATAATGTGCACAATGTGACCAAGGGGTTGATCACGGGATGATGTGTTACGGAACGAGTAAAGAGACTTGCCGGTAACGAGATTGAACAAGGTATCGAGATGCCGACGATCGAATCTCGGGCAAGTACAATACCGCTAGACAAAGGGAATTGTATACGGGATTGATTGAATCCTGAACATCGTGGTTCATCCGATGAGAGCATCGTGGAACATGTGGGAGCCAACATGGGTATCCAGATCCCGCTGTTGTTTATTGACCGGAGAACGTCTCGGTCATGTCTGCATGGTTCCCGAACCCGTAGGGTCTACACACTTAAGGTTTGATGATGCTAGGGTTATAGGGAATATATATACGTGGTTAGCGAATGTTGTTCGGAGGCCTGTATGAGATCCCGGACGTCACAAGGAGTTCCAGAATGGTCCGGAGGTAAAGATTTATATATGGAAAGTTGTTCTTCGGGTTCCGGGAAAAGTTCGGATTTTTCTGGTATTGTACCGGGAAGCTTCCAGAAGGTTCCGGAGGATTCCGGAGGGGTCCGAAGGTCCGGAAATTGTTCCACCACGTCTAATACAGCAGGATGGGCTATAAGGGGCCAACCTAGCCTTAATGGGCCAGGGGCACCAGCCCCCCCAAGGCCCATGCGCATGGGAGAGGGGAAACCCTAAGGGGGAGGGCCTCCACTTGACTCGGGAGGCACTCCTCCCCCCCCTTGGCTGCCGCCCCCAACCCTAGATGGGATCTAAGGGGGCCGTCCCCCTTCTCTCCCCACCTATAAATAGTGGAGGGGTGGGAGGGCAGCCGCACCCCAAGTTCTCGCGCAGCCCTCCCCCTCTCCCAAGTACTCCTCTCCCGCGGTGCTTGGCGAAGCCCTGCAGGATTGCCACGCTCCTCCACCACCACCACGCCGTCGTGATGCTGCTGGACGGAGTCTTCCCCAACCTCTCCCTCTCTCCTTGCTGGATCAAGGCATGGGAGACGTCACCGGGCTGCACGTGCGTTGAACGTGGAGGTGCCGTCCGTTTGGCACTAGGATCTCTGGTGATTTGGATCACAACGAGTACGACTCCTTCAACCCCGTTCTCTTGAACGCTTTCGCTTAGAGATCTACAAGGGTATGTAGATGCACTCTCCTTCCCCTTGTTGCTAGTCTCTCCATAGATAGATCTTGGTGACTCGTAGGAAAATATTGAATTTCTGCTACGTTCCCCAACACTTGGAGAAGAAGACACCCCTTTTATACTGGAAGAACAAATCTAACCATTATCCACCTACTCAGCCTGCGACACGCAGTACTACCACATCAACAAGCGGTACTACCGCACGGGCCTGCGGTACTACCGTGGCGGACCGCGGTACTACGCTGGCACGGCAGGGGCCAGGACTAGACCTGATGTGCTAAGACAGGGAGCGGTAGAACCGCTGGTGCGGTACTACCGCGCCCCCTTGCGGTACTACCGGAAGGCAGGGATAGTCAAGGCTGAGAACACACGAACATAAAAAATTACATCCGTGACTACTTCCGCTGAGTATAGGTCTATGCAAAAATCTGACACGATACTACCGCAAGCCCGACGCAGTACTACCATGTAGGGCGCAGATGTAAAAAATTACATCCGCCCCTACTTCCGCTCATGCTGCTGTGCCTGGCCAGAGCTCACGGTACTAACGTGCCGAATGCGTGGTACTACCGCGTTGGGCGCAGATGTAAAAAATTACATCTGCCCCTTTTACCGATCGGGCAGCAGTGCCTGTCCTGAAGCCACGGTACTACCGCTCCCAAGGAGCGGTACTACCATGTTGGATGCCGGTACTACCGCAAGGGCATGCGGTAGTACCGCTCTGGGTAGCAGTACTACCGCCTACCTCAGTACATCAACAATAAGAGTCCTTCATTTTTCCTAGACGCAGAAAGACGGAAGATGCTCCAAAGAGCCAAAGGAAAGGTGATGCAAAAGGAACATACATGTCGGGGGGATGAACCCTGGGCAGGCAACAGAACCCGGATCCTTTTCAAAAATAGCGGGGCCCGCATCGCCCCTCAAACAGGCACGCGCCCGGCTGGGTCGCTTGACCGGGCAAGGCCCGCAACCCAGCCAAGCTCTCCGACCCGGCAAGGTACGCTGACCCAGCCTCAGCAACTAGCGCGAGACAACCCAACCCGGCGCAACCAAGGCTTCCCCAACAAGCCGACGCCACCCGGCGTGCACCGCAATCCAGCCACGGGTCAAGCTCCCATCCCATCCAGGGCGTACAATGGGATGAGACTTCAATCACCGGTGACCAAGACAACAATGCTTCCACCCATGCCTATTGTCAGCCGGAGCGTGGCAACAGTGCCCCTCACCTACCCGCTGACCAAGGCTGGCATGGCAATAGTGCCCCCGCCCTCACCGCTAACGACAGCAAGCGGCAACCTTATGGGGAGCCACTGTACATGACTCAACTCAGCCACGCCCTGACGATCGACAAGAGGGCGCACAGTCCCCCTAAGCACATGGGTCCCGCACCTAGGGGAACCCGGCGAACCACAAGCCCTCAGCAGGACCCAGCCCAGGATCCCGGACACCGACAATACGGACCCACCGACTCGGCGTATTACCATTGTAACCCTGGGGGGTTGGTCTATAAAACCCCCCAGGAGCCCACGCCTACAGGGGCATGTGGCATATGAGATACGGCATATGGAATGTAACACATAGAGAGAAAGGCAAACAAGCATAGGACTAGCCACCAAAGCAACACTAGAGAGAAGGAGCAGCCCGAGCCTTGGCCAACTTCCTTCCTCCCCCCATACAGCTCCAGGAGCAGCATTGTACTATCGATCATCCAACTACACTCGGCAGGACTAGGGGTATTATCTCTCCGGAGAGCCCCGAACCTGGGTATGTCCGGCATCCCGCGCCCGATCATGCCAACCTCGCCTCTAGAGCCCACCAGCGCCCTCGAGCCTCCTCCTCTCTTTAGCCATCCCTTGGCATCTGCCATGCGCCCACTATGACAGTTGGCTCCCACCGTGGGGCAGCTCGAGGAGCTGGACGGGAGCATGCTTCAGACGGGGCCCTTCTCCTACTCCGACGAGTCTGTCGCGCTGGCGGACGACGTCGTCGGTGCGCTCGCCGCCTCCTTCGCTGTGCTGCGCATCTCCGATGCCTTCACGGCCGATGAGTACCCCAGCGAGGTGCTCAGCTACTCCTACTCTCCCCTCTCCCTCAGCGGTGGCATTGCCGCCGGGGCGATGGACGTCCATGTGGAGGTTTTCATCACCGGTGATGGCGCCTCCTCCTCGTCGAGCAAGATGAGGAAGGCCGCAGAAGCCAGGGCCGCAGCCGAACGGACCGAGCCGTCCGATCCACTGCGCGCCGCGATGCAGAGCCTCTGCATCCCTATCAGCACCGACGTCGACGCCACCAACGTCGCCGAGGCCCGATCTCAGCTAGAGGAAATGCGCCAGCAGATGCTGGACCTGCCCGAGACGCTCGCCGCCACGAAGCGTCGCCTGGAGGCCGCTCAGCTGGAGCACGACGCCGCCCACGGATTCATGCCCGCCATGGCCGAGCCAAGCCGGGTCGCCGATGTGCATACTCGGGGAGGAGCGATCGGCCGGGCTCTCGGCACCGTCCGAACCATCTACGAGACCCCGGTGAAGAATATGCGCGCTGCCCAGGTAGTCGCAGTCGGCCTAGACCGGCTCACGGGTGAAGAGCTGCAGGAGAACATCGGGCGGATGCGTGAGCTCCTCAACACAGCCAACACCCAACAGGATCGCCTCAACCAGCTCCCCAAGCCAGCGGGATCCGGCTCCGCCCGCCTTGGCGGACCCGGCGAACTTCTGCACACGGCTTCCTCGCCGCCCGACGAGGCGCACTCCGGCCAAGCCCGGACTCGGCGCAACCCGGCCGCCGCAGCCACTGACGTCCTGGGCGACGAGCCCGCCCTAGAGACCTAGCGCGGACCCGGCCAGCGTGGCCGGCGTCCGGCTCCGACTGACCCGGCCCCTCGGGGCCTGGCCGCCAGTCGACTCGGCCCGCGCGCCATCAACGACGCCGACGCTCGCCACCGCCTCGATCAGCTTGCTCGCTCCCTGGAGGTGGAGGAGAGCGACGCTATCGTGCCGGCATGCTTCGGCCCACGCATCCGGGAGGATCCCTTCCCCAAAGGGTTCATGCTCCCCCGCGACACCCCCAAGTACAAGGGGACCGTGAAGCCAGAAGACTGGCTCACCGACTACACCACGGCCATTGGCATCACCGGTGCCAATCGCCATCTCGCCATGCGCTATGCACCGCTCATGCTCCAAGGGTCGGCCCGCATGCGGTTGAATAGTCTGCCGATGGGTAGCATCAACGCGTGGGTCGATATCGAGGAGGCCTTCGTCCGCACCTTCACGGGGACCTACAAGCGACCCGGTCGCCCTAGCCAGCTTGCCATGTGCGTGCGGGGGCCGACGTAGACCGGTCGCGAGTACCTCGCATGCTGGACCGAGCTCCAAAACAGCTGCGAGGGCGTCCATGAAGTCCAGGCGATCCAGTACTTCGTCAGCGGGTGCCGAGATGGCACCCTCCTCAAGCACAAGCTCTTACGCTCTGAGCCAACCACCATGGCCGCACTCATGGTAACGGCAGATAAATACGCCAATGCCGACTCTGCCATGAAGATCCAGGTGGCACTGAACGAAGCCGGCAAGGCGAAGCCGGTTCCTCCCCAGAAGCCGGCCGGCGAAAGCAGCCGGCAGCAGCATCACCAGAACAACAAGCGCAAGGCCGACCAGCCGGCGCAGTGTCACGAAAACCGGCTCGTCGCGGCCGCCGAGCCCGCGGCGGACCCGGCGGCGAAGCGCTGGCAGACCAGCAAGATGGCATGGCAACCCGCCATGAGTTTCGAAAAGATGCTCGATGCCCCATGCAAGCACCACAGCGGCACAAGACCCTCCACGCACACGCTTCGGCGGTGCGCCATCACCAAGCGCATCATGAGGGGCGACGTCCCGCCTCCTCCGGCTCCGGCTCCAGCTCCAGGCGCGGGACAGCCGCCTCCGCGTCCACCGCCGCCTCCCGCTGGCGGCGCGATGGGCAATGACACCTACCCGGACGAGAACGCGGCCTACGTCATATTCACCAGCCTCGGCGATGACAAGCGCAGCAAGCGCCTCCTTCGGCAAGAGGTGAACACCGTCGTCCCAGCCAAGCCGGAGTTCATGCACCGGTCGGATCGCCGGATCACCTGGACCCGGGAGGATCACCCGGAGCTGATGCTGAATCCGGGTGGTTACGTCCTCGTCCTCAACCCAACCATCGTTGCGCGGCGCACGTGCAAGTTCTCCCGAGTCCTCATCGACGGCGGGAGCAGCATCAACATCGTCTACCACGACACAATGACCAAGCTCGGCCTCAAGGCCGAGGACCTGGAGCCGACCCGGATGATCTTCCACGACATCGTACCCGGCCTCTCCTGCTCTCCCATTGGCCAGGTCCGGCTCGATGTCATGTTCGGTGACAGCAGCCACTTCTAGCACGAACCAATCTGGTTTGAGGTGGGGGACCTATCCAGCGCGTATCATGCGCTGCTGGGCCGGCCCGCGCTCGCCAAGTTCATGGCGGTTTGATACGTCTCTGTCGTATCTATAATTTTTGATTGTTCCATGCCAATATTCTTCAACTTTCATATACTTTTGGCAACTTTTTATACTATTTTTGGGACTAACATATTGATCCAGTGCCCAGTGCCAGTTCCTGTCTGTTGCATGTTTTTTGTTTCACAGAAACCCAATATCAAACGGAGTCCAAACGGGATAAAAACAGACGGAGATTTTTTTGGAATATTTATGATTTTTGGGAAGTAAAATCAACGCGAAACAATGTCCGGGCTGGCCACGAGACAGGGGGCTATACCCCACGGAGGCAGGCGCGCCCTGGGCTCTCATGGGCCACCTGTAAGGCGGTTGACGCTCTTCTTTTGGCGCAAGAAAGCTAATTTTATGAGAAATATCTAGGCGAAAGATTCACCCCAATCGGAGTTACGGATCTCCAGATATAAAGGAAACGGTGAAGGGGTAGAATTAGAGAAGGCAGAAACAGAGAGATAGATCCGATCTCGGAGGGGCTCTCGCCCCTCCCAAGCCATGGGAGCCAAGGACCAGAGGGGAAACCCTTCTTCCATCTAGGGAGGAGGTCAAGGAAGAATAAGAATAAGGGGGCCTCTCTCCCCCTTGCTTCCGGTGGCGCCGGAGCGCTGCCGGGGGCCATCATCATCACCGCGATCTTCACCAACACCGTCGTCATCTTCACCAACATCTCCATCACCTTCCCCCTCTATCTACAGCGGTCCACTCTCCCGCATCCCGTTGTACCCTCTACTTGAACATGGTACTTTATGCTTCATATTATTTTCCAATGATGTGTTGCCATACAATGATGTCTGAGTAAGTTTTCGTTGTCCTATCGGTGATTGATGAATTGCTATGATTGGTTTGAGTTGCATGTTTTATTATTAGTGCTATCCTATGGTGCCCTCCGTGTCGCGCAAGCGTGAGGGATTCCCGCTATAGGGTGTTGCAATGCGTTCATGATTCGCTTATAGTGGGTTGCGTGAGTGACTGAAACACAAACCCGAGTAAGTAGATTGTTGCGTATGGGATAAAGGGGACTTGATGCTCTAAAACTATTGTTTGGTTTTACCTTAATGATCTTTAGTAGTTGCGGATGCTTGCTAGAGTTCCAATCATAAGTGCATATGATCCAAGAAGAGAAAGTACGTTAACTTATGCCTCTCCCTCAAATAGAATTGCAATAGTGATTACCGGTCTAGTAACATAGTTAATTGCTTAGGGACAATTTCACAACTCCTACCACCACTTTTCCACACTCGCTATATTTACTTTATTGCATCTTTGTCTAAACAGCCCCTATTTTTTAGTTACGCGTTCTTTATTATCTTGCCAACCTATCCTATCACACCTACAAAGTACTTCTAGTTTCATACTTGTTCTAGGTAAAGCGAACGTCAAGAGTGCCTAGAGTTGTATCTGTGGTCGATAGAACTTGAGGGAATATTTATTCTACCTTTAGCTCCTCGTTGGGTTCGACACTCTTACTTATCGAAAATTGTTGCGATCCCCTACACTTGTGTGTTATCAAGACCTTTTTCTGGCGCCGTTGCTGGGGAGTCATAGCGTGGGGTGAATATTCTCGTGTGTGCTTGTTTGCTTTATCACTAGGTAATCTTTATTTGTTGTTCTAAGTTGTTCTCTATCTTTAGTTATGGATATGGAACGCAAAATACCAAAAAAATTAGCTGTACTTGCTACTCATGAAGATGGGGTAACTCCTAAAACCCTCGATTCTCATTATGCGAAAGATATTATGTACTACTTTGATAATCCTGAGAAATCCCCATTCATCTTTATAATGGGAGACACATTGGATCAACGTGAATACTTTAGGGATTATCGCTCGACACAAAAAGGGAAACTATTGTGGGATCAATTTATTATGTTGCGTTGGTATGCCTGGAATCTATGCTTGAGATATGATATTGCTTGTTTTTCTAGGATGGAGGCTCCACACCTCCCCTTTTCATGCAAATTTAACGATAATGAAACCTTAGCTTCCTATGCTAATGGTATATATGATTACTATGATGTGGAACAAATAGAAGAATTTGTTGCTTTTAAGGCTGCCTATGATATTGAAGCTTTGTTTGAAAAGTATGAAGCTTTTGATGATGATGGTTATAGGCCGGAAAATCTTGCTATACTAGGATATTTCTATGAAAATTATGAATACAATTACTATATTAATGCTTTTATGAAGAAATTCAACATTGTCCAAGAAGAGACTAATATTTTGCAGGAAGCTATGGAAGAAGAAATTGATGAAACAGTGAGCTCATTGGATGAAAAAGATGATGAGGAGAGCGAAGAACAAAAGGAGGAAGAGCAGATTAGCTACCCGTGCCCACCTTCTAGTGAGAGTAACCCTCCAACTCATACATTATTTAATTCCCCTTCGTGCTTACCGAAGGATGATTGCTATGATGATTGCTATGATCCCTTGAATTTGTTTGAAATATCCCTTTTTGATGATGCTTGCTATGCTTTTGGCCAAGATGCCAATATGAATTATGCGTATGCAGATGAACTTGCTATAGTTCCTTATGTTAAACATGAAATTGTTGCTATTGCACCCACGCATGATAGTCCTATTATCTTTTTGAATTCTCCAAACTACACTATATCGAAGAAGTTTGCGCTTAGTAAGGATTATATTGATGGGTTGCCTTTTACCATTGCACATGATGATTTTGATGAACATAATATGCAGGTGCTTGCTGCTCCTACTTGCAATTATTATGAGAGAGGAACTATATCTCCACCTCTCTATGTTTCCCATACGATAAAATTGCAAGAAACTGCTTATTCTATGCATTGGCCTTTACTATGTGTGCATGAATTGTTCTTTTATGACATGCCGATGCATAGGAAGAGAGTTAGACTTCGTCATTACTTGATATATGTTACTTTGTGCTCACTACTAAATTACAAACCATTGTAAATTAAAATTGGCTTTGATATACCTTGGGATCCGGGTGGATTCATTACTTGAGCACTAAATGCCTAGCTTAATGGCTTTAAAGAAAGCGCTGCCAGGGAGACAACCCGGAAGTTTTAGAGGGTCATTTATTTCTGTTGAGTGCTTATATATAGTTTAAAAACAAAAACTTAAAGAGGGGAACCTAAAAACTTTTCAAAAAGGAAAGTGAAAGTGAGAAAGACAAGCATTGTTAAAGTGGGAGCTAGCCTTGAACTTTGTTCATGCTCACAGAAACTTTGTGAATCTTGATTACCGAAACTTTTCAACAAAAATAATTATCCCCTTGTATAATTCCATTGTATTATAAAAATAATGTGCCAAGGTTTGCCTTTAGGATGTTTACAATGCTTGTTGGTTTGTATGGTGCAGGACAGAAACTTTGGCTGTAGTGCACGATTTTACATTTTTATCTGGAACGTCAATTGGTTCTGATTCCTTCTGCACTGTCTTGCTGTACAACTTGTTTATTTTTACTAATTTGTTTAGAATTTTTGGGTAACAGAAGTATGGTGGATGTTCAGATTGCTACAAACTGTTCTGTTTTTGACAGATTCTGTTTTTGATGCATAGTTTGCTTGTTTTGATGAATCTATCAATTTATATTAGTGGATTAATTCATGGAAAAGTTATATTACAGTAGACACAATGCAAAAACAAAATATGAATTGGTTTTCTACAGTACTTAGAGTGGTGATTTGCTTTATTATACTAACGGATCTTACCGAGTTTTCTATTGAAGTTTTGTGTGGATGAAGTGTCTAAACGAGGAGGTCTCGATATGAGGAAAAGGAAGAGAGGAAAGAGCTCAAGCTTGGGGATGCACGAGGAACCCCAAGTGAATATTCAAGGAGACTCATGTGTCTAAGCTTGGGGATGCCCCGGAAGGCATCCCCTCTTTCTTCAACAAGTATCGTTATGTTTTCGTATTCGTTTCGTTTATGCATTATGTGCAAGTCTTGGAGCGTCTTTTGCATTTAGTATTCACTTTTCTTTTATGAACCATGCTGGTATGAGATAGTCCGTGGTTGATTTATAGAATGCTCATTGCACTTCACTTAGATCTTTTGAGTATGTCTTTATAGAATGCTTCATGTGCTTCACTTATATCATTTGAAGTTGGATTGCCTGTTTCTCTTTACATAGAAAACCGCCATTTGTAGAATGCTCTTTTGCTTCACTTATATTCGTTAGAGCGGAGGCATATCTTTTGTAGAAAGAATTAAACTCTCTTGCTTCACGTATATCTATTTAGAGAGATCACAGGAACTAGTCATTCACATGGTTAGTCATAAAATCCTACATAAAACTTGTAGATCACTGAATATGATATGTTTGATTTCTTGCAATAGTTTTGCGATATAAAGATGGTGATATTAGAGTCATGCTAGTGGGTGGTTGTGGATTGTAGAGACACTTGTGTTGAGGTCTGCATGTCCCGTAGCATGCACGTATGGTAACCGTTGTGTGACAAATTTGAAGCATGGGGTGTTTCTTTGATTGTCTTCCTTATGAATGGCAGTCGGGGACGAGCGATGGTCTTTTCCTACCAATCTATCCCCCTAGGGGCATGCATAGTAGTACTTTGCTTCGAGGGCTAATAAACTTTTGCAATAAGTATATGAGTTCTTTATGACTAATGTGAGTGCATGAATTATATGCACTTTTACCTTTCCATCATTGCTAGCCTCTTCGGTACCGTGCATTGCCCTTTCTCACCTCGAGAGTTGGTGCAAACTTCGCCGGTGCATCCAAAAACCCCATGATACGATACGCTCTATCACACATAAGCCTCATTATATCTTCCTCAAATAGCCACCATACCTACCTATTATAGCATTTCCATAGCCATTCCGAGATATATTGCCATGCAACTTCAATCATCATCATATACATGACTTGAGCATTTATTGTCATATTGATTTGCATGATCGTAAGATAGCTAGCATGATGTTTTCATGGCTTGTCCGTTTTTTGATGTCATTGCTACGCTAGATCATTGCACATCCTGGTACACCGCCGGAAGCATTCATACAGAGTCATATCTTTGTTCTAGTATCGAGTTGTAATATCAAGTTGTAAGTAAATAAAAGTATGATGATCATCATTATACAGCATTGCCCCATAAAAAAAGAAAAAGAAAAAAAAGAAAAAAAGGAAAGGCCAAAGAAGCCTAAATAAAAAAGGGGGCCAAAGAAGCCCACCCAAAAAGAAAAGAAATAAAAAAAGAAAAAAAATAAAAAGAAAAGGGGCAATGTTACTATCCTTTTTCCACACTTTTGCTTCAAAGTAGCACCATGTTCTTCATATAGATTGTCTCCTATGTTATCACTTTCATATACTAGTGGGAATTTTCATTATAGAACTTGGCTTGTATATTCCAACGATGGGCTTCCTCAAATGCCCTCGGTCTTCATGAGCAAGCAAGTTGGATGCACACCCACTTAGTTTATTTTGTTGAGCTTTCATACATTTATAGCTCTTAGTGCATCCGTTGCATGTCAATCCCTGCTCCTCGCATTGACATCAATTGATGGGCATCTCCATAGCCCGTTGATTAGCCGCGTTGATGTGAGACTTTCTCCCTTTTTGTCTTCTCCATATAAACCTACATCATTATATTCTTTTCCACCTATAGTGCTATATCCATGGCTTGCGCTCATGTATTGCGTGAGGGTTGAAAAAGCTTGCGCTCGTTAAAAAGTATGAACCAATTGCTCGGCTCGTCATCGGGGTTGTGCATGATGGGAGCATTTTTGTGTGACGAAAATGAAGCATGGCCAAACTGTATGATTTTTTAGGGATAAGCTTGCTTTGGCCTTGTTGTTTTGAAAAGACATGATTGCTTTATTGGTACCCTCGAAGTATTATTGTTTTTATGTCAAATGATAGACTATTGCTTTGAATCACTCGTGCCTTAATATTCATGCCATGATTAGACATATGATCAAGATTATGCTAGGTAGCATTCCACATCAAAAATTATTCTTTTTTATCATTTACCTACTCGAGGACGAGCAGGAATTAAGCTTGGGGATGCTGATACGTCTCCGTCGTATCTATAATTTTTGATTGTTCCATGCCAATATTCTTCAACTTTCATATACTTTTGGCAACTTTTTATACTATTTTTGGGACTAACATATTGATCCAGTGCCCAGTGCCAGTTCTTGTCTGTTGCATGTTTTTTGTTTCGCAGAAACCCAATATCAAACGAAGTCCAAACGGGATAAAAATGGACGGATATTTGTTTTGGAATATTTATGATTTTTGGGAAGTAAAATCAACGCGAAATAGTGTCCGGGGTGGCCACGAGACAGGGGGCCGCGCCCCAGGGAGGCAGGCGCGCCCTAGGCTCTCGTGGGCCACCTGTAAGGCGGTTGACGCTCTTCTTTCGGCGCAAGAAAGCTAATTTTATGATAAAGATCTCGGCGAAATATTCACCCCAATCGGAGTTACGGATCTCCAGATATAAAGGAAACAGTGAAGGGTTAGAATTAGAGAAGGTAGAAACAGAGAGATAGATCCGATCTCGGAGGGGCTCTCGCCCCTCCCAAGCCATGGGAGCCAAGTACTAGAGGGTAAACCCTTCTCCCATCTAGGGAGGAGGTCAAGGAAGAAGAAGAAGAAGGGGGCCTCTCTCCCCCTTGCTTCCGGTTGTGCCGGAGTGCTGCCGGGGGCCATCATCATCACCGCGATCTTCACCAACACCGTCGTCATCTTCACCAACATCTCGATCACCTCCCCCCTCTATCTACAGCAGTCCACTCTCCCGCATGCCGCTGTACCCACTACTTGAACATGGTGCTTTATGCTTCATATTATTTTCCAATGATGTGTTGCCATCCTATGATGTCTGAGTAGATTTTCGTTGTCCCATCGGTGATTGATGAATTGCTATGATTGGTTTGAGTTGCATGTTTTATTATTGGTGCTGTCCTATGGTGCCCTCCGTGTCACGCAAGCGTGAGGGATTCCCGCTGTAGGGTGTTGCAATGCGTTCATGATTCGCTTATAGTGGGTTGTGTGAGTGACTGAAACACAAACCCGAGTAAGTAGATTGTTGCGTATGGGATAAAGGGGACTTGATGCTTTAATGCTATGGTTGGGTTTTACCTTAATGATCTTTAGTAGTTGCGGATGCTTGCTAGAGTTCCAATCATAAGTGCATATGATCCAAGAAGAGAAAGTATGTTAGCTTATGCCTCTCCCTCAAATAGAATTGCAATAGTAACATAGTCAGTTGCTTAGGGACAATTTCACAACTCCTACCACCACTTTTCCACACTCGCTATATTTACTTTGTTGCATCTTTATCTAAACAGCCCCTACTTTTTATTTACGCGTTCTTTATTATCTTGCAAACCTATCCTATCACACCTACAAAGTACTTCTAGTTTCATACTTGTTCTATGTAAAGCGAACGTCAAGCGTGCGTAGAGTTGTATCGGTGGTCGATACAACTTGAGGGAATATTTATTCTACCTTTAGCTCCTCGTTGGGTTCGACACTCTTACTTATCGAAAACCATTGCGATCCCCTACACTTGTGGGTTATCACGGTTCTGTTGGGTTGTACGGTAGGATGCGTCGACTGCAAATTAAAATTTCCTTCACGCAGAACAACCAAGAACATGCTACGGGAGATGGATCACAGTTTGTTACCACTAGACTCGCAGTGCCGTGCAGCGGAAGTAGAGTTGAGGCAGCGCGTCCGCGAGGATCGTCTGCTCCTCATCCTATCTCCCTCGAACAGCCGGTCATTCGATCCCACGTACAAGTTCGCCGGAGCGGCGCAAGTGCACCGCCTCTAACGGTATCCGCGCGTGCAGGAGGAACACCATGTGGCGGACTGCTAGGTCCGATCACACAGTCAGCGGCGAGTGGAGGTGGCTATTCGCAACACATGCAAACCTTAGTCGCAGCGCCGAAGCGATTAACCGCATGAGTGTGCCGCACCTCCACTTTATATAGGCGTCCATCCCAGGCTCAACACTTGGGCCTCGCACAGACCCTAAAGCCCAATGTCTACTCGGTCACGTTCCTAGTCCAGTTCGGATCATATCCAACCAGTGTCCTATGAACTGACCTTGTAGGTTCCTTCCCTTAAGCACGCGACCCCTTAGGTTTAAGTCGGCTTGGTCACAGTTCGGTTCACCTCCGACCTGCACGGTTGGTAGCGGCCTCTAGCAAGGCGTGTCGATCACCAAGCAGACTATGAAGCTGGTTAGGCGAACCTGTACAACATGTCACACTTCTGTTCCCTTTGCCTCACGATATATGTTGTCGGGCTCAAGCCGAGACTGTCATCCTTGTGCTTGCCTGACCTCTTTCTCGTTCCAGTGATATCGACCACAAACCGGATTATCTCATAATCCCTGTCGCATGGCCATGCTTATCTTGGTCGGATCACACGAGGGGCCCAAAGTATATCTCTCCTAATCAGAGGGGCAAATCCCATCTTGCTCGACCATGTCTCGCAACATGGGACTGGACATACCTGAAACCTACCTTTGTAACTACCCAGTCACGGAGTAGCGTTTGGTCGGCCCAAAGCAAGTCTGTCACCATCCCGAGTACATGCGCCAGCTCAGGTCTTAGGACATAGAACATATGTTGTACTAGAGACTCACAGATGACATATCGCTGCGTCTCATAGTTGGGTCTGTCTGACTCGGACCTTATCTCGACTCGGATCCGACTATGTCGAATCCGACCAGACCTTTCCAAGTCCATATTATCCGGTTAGCATCCAATGCTCCATGGCTAGTGAGACCAAGCCATCGACCGTGTCATATGCTAGTCTAATCGGCTGCGCGTCCACACAACCCTTTCGACTAGGGACCTTTTAGGACAGTCATCTTACAATGCATAGTCCCACAAACAAGTCACGTACTTGCTGATACACATCATTGATAATGTCCAAGGACTATCTTTATTCATAAACACATAGGAAATATCATCATACATAATTGCCTCTAGGGCATATCTCTGTCACGCCCAATATGCGACCCTATCCAAAAGGAACTCGAAGGTCCCACCAAGGATAGACCCGCATATTGAAATGCTTTGGCAAGGTGGATATCATTACATCAACATTACATAATAGATGTGGATACATACATAAGACATACAATGCCACACGAATACAACATCACAATACATAAGAGCATCATCCGACTACGGAAGAACACAAACAGAAACTCAAACGACATCCACCCTGCTAGCCCAGGCTGTCGACCTGGAATCTATCCCCTGATCGAAGAAGAAGCAGATGAAGAACTCAACGCAAGCAAGCATCGCTCTCCCGTCATGATCATCGCATAAACCTGTACCTGCAACTGTTGTTGTAGTAATCTGTGAGCCACGAGGACTCAGCAATCCCATAACCATGGGTATCAAGACTAGCAAAGCTTAAAGGGAAATGAAGGGGTAAAGTGGTGAGCCTGCAGCAGCGACTAAGCATATATGGTGGCTAACATACTCAAATAAGAGCGAGAAGAGAGCAAAAGGAAACGGTCGTGAAGCTAGTAATGATCAAGAAGTGATCCTGAACTCCTACTTACGTTAAACATAACACATAAACCGTGTTCACTTCCCGGACTCCGCCGAGAAGAGACCATCACGGCTACACACGAGGTTGATGCGTTTTAATTCGGATCTGGTGTCAAGTTGTCTACAATCGGACATTAACAAATTCCCATCTGCCTATAACCGCATGCACGGCTTTCGAAAGATTATACCCTGCAGGGGTGTCCCAACTTAGCCCATGACAAGCTCTCGCGATCAACGAAGGAATAGACCTTCTCCCAGGAAGACCCGATCACACTCGGAATCCCGGTTTACAAGACATTTCGACAATGGTAAAACAAGACTAGCAAAGCCGCCCGATGCGCCGACAAATCCCGATACGAGCTGCACATATCTCGTTCTCAGGGCAGACCGGACGAGCAAGACGTCGGGTTGGCATAGACCCTGGTTCGGACCAACACTTAGACAAGCACTGGCCCGG
>NC_057798.1:599569627-599579472 GCF_018294505.1 Triticum aestivum | reverse complement strand
CGGGTTGGCCGACCCAAGGGAAAGGGGTAGGTGGTGGTGAGGCAAATGGTAAAACCAAGGTTGGGCCTTGCCGGAGGAGTTTTATTCAAAGCGAACTGTCAAGGGGGTCCCATAAATCACCCGACCGCGTAAGGAACGCAAAATCCAGGAACATAACACCGGTATGACGGAAACTAGGGCGGCAAGAGTGGAACAAAACATGAGGCAAAAGGCCAAGCCTTCCACCCTTTACCAAGTATATAGATGCATTAATAATATAAAAGATAGTGTGATATCCCAACCAAAATCCTATCCACCATGGAGAAATCTTCAACTTCACCTGCAACTAGCAATGCTATAAGAGGGGCTGAGCAAAGCGGTAACATAGCCAAACAACGGTTTGCATAGGAAAGGTGTCAAAGGTTAGAGGTTCATGGCATCATGGGATGGCTCGACAAACAGATGATAGGTAGCGCAGCAAAGCGATAGAATGAAGCAACTAGCATGGCAATGATAGTAGTGAGATCCAGGGTAGCGGTCATCTTGCCTAAAATCCCGCAAGGAAGAAGAACGAGTCCATGAAGAAGACGAACGGCTGAAGCCAAACCAACCGTAGACGAACGAATCCTCACAATCGCAACATTACCGGAACTAAGAGGCAACACCGGAAAGAAACAAACAACATGGTAAATGCACAAGCGTAAACATGGCATGATGCACAAACAAGTATGATGCATGTCCGGTTTAATGAGGCATGGCATGGCAAAGTGCACAAACAATACTACAAATTTAGTGGAGCTCAATATGCAACGAGTTGCATATTGACAAAACACCACATCAATTATTTAGTTTGATCTCGGTTATGTACCCAACAATATTAAATGTTGTTAAACATGGCAAGAGGTGAGGCATAATTAAACTACCTATCTAGGCAAGTTTAAATGAGGCCGGAAACAACAAACCACAATTCCGGAAAATCCTCATGTCCATAATCTAGTTTTGGTACTGTTCTGCCTATTACATAATTTTAGAGTTTTTAAACAGGAAAATAAAGTGGACCATGTTAAACTAGGCGTTTTTCCACCCCATTTACATATAAAGAACATTAAATTCGGAGCTACGGTTATTTAGTTATGAAATAAAGCATTTTAACATGGCATATTAGCAAATTAAAGCAAACATCAATTTAAACATTTTTAACATAGATGAAAATGGCATGTTATTAATCTACACAATTTTCTGAGAATTTTACATGTATAAATTATTTTAATCTGATGCACAGTTTATTAGTTATTATATGCATGAACAAAAGGGGGTTTTCTGCAATTCTGCCAACTCTGGATAAATGGAAAAATCACAGCGCATGGAAAAAAAACGACATGGGCCGAAACTGCTGGGCTGAACACAGAGAAGGGGCTGGGGGGTGCTGCTCACCATGGGCCTTAGCAGGCCGGTCGGTTTGGAGGGGAGGCCAGGCAGGCCACGGAGGAAGATGGGCCAGGGGGCGCCGCCCACAAAGAGGCCGGCCCACGCGGGCGTGCGTCTCTCCGACGAGGCCTAGCGAGGCCATGGCAGAACGGCGGCGAGGAGGGGGCATCTTCGGCGAGGGCAGGCGCGTGGAGGCCATGGGACGGCGGTCCCGACCGGATCCGGACGGATCCGGGCGCGGCGGACCCGTTCCCGGCGATGGCGAGGCCAGTCGGCGACGAGGTTCCTAGCGGCGGCGGCGGGGTTCCTGCAAGGGGAGAGAGAGAGACCTAAGAGAGGGAGAGAAACCAGAGGGAGAGACGGGAGGGAGAGGGAGGCGCAGGAAGGCGGCGACCTTGCAGGACGGCGGCGGTCCTCTGGTGGCCGGGGAGGCGAGGCAGGCGCGCCGGCGACGAGGAAGCCAGGCGGCGGCGACGAGGACTCGGGGGTCGAGGGGTCCTCCCTCGATCCAGATTGGGAGCGGGAGGCGCGGGGGCACTCGGGCCCTCGTGGGCTGCGGCGGCGCGGTCATGTGCCGGGCGGGCCAGATCTGGAACCCGGCGGGCCGCATGGTGGAGAGGGGGCTGAGGAGGGCAGGTGGCGCATGGGGGTTGGCTGGCGCGGGCGCTAGGGCGACATGGCGGCGCCTCATTGGCCGGGGCGATGTGGCGGCGGCGGTGCCAAGTGGCGGAGCTGGAGCGGGTGGCGCTGAATCCGAGGAGGGGGGTGGAGGCTGCGGCAGGAGGACGATTGGGGGGCACGGATTTCGAGGAGGAGGGAGGAGAAGGCTAAAAAATGACAAGGGGGGCTGCTATATATAGCAGTTTTGCTAGGGTTTGGTTTTTGGGGGGTTTTTGAAGCCCTCCGATGTCGATCGGGCGGTTCCGGACGCGAGGGGGGTTAGGTAGGAGGGTAGATGGGCTGTGTAGAAGGGTTGGGCTGAGAGGAGAGAGATGACGTGCGGCCCGGCAACTGTTTCGGAGGCCGAAACGTCCGACGAAGATACCGACAAGGGTACCGCTATATGTTTAACAGTTGGGCTAACAAACGGACTCCGAATGCGAAGAAACTCGACAGGCGGCCTGTCTAGACTATAATAAGACCGCATGACAAGTTGCAACCCATTCCGAGAGCATTTTTATGCCACTTATAAAATAATATTTCGGAGGTGCCGCGGGCGCGTGCGAGTGTGGTCGGGCTCAGAACGGATAACGGAGAGAACCGGCGGAACCCGAATGGATGCAAGTTTTGAAAAACATGCGGATGAAATGCGGATGATGCTATGAGATGAAATGCAAGACAAGAACAAAATGCAAAAGAACAGACAAAAACCCACCCACGGAGGAAATAACATATCGCATCTCCGGAAAAGGCAAGAGTTGGAGTTACGAATATGGAAAGTTGCATCCGGGGCGTTACAACACTCCACCACTACGAGAGGATCTCGTCCCGAGATCTAGGATGGTACCGGAGGGAAAGGGAAGAGGAAGAGAGGAGGTAAACTAAGTTGCTTCTTCGACAAACGAGTGAAACCATGAACCTTGAGAGGTTGAGCAATTTAAAAGAAAGAGTACAACAATGATGAACGAGATTGCAAACAATCCGTAGGAAAAGAGGACCAAGGAACATTACGAGAACTTGAAGGTTGCAAAGACATGAATCAAGAGTTTAATGGACAAGATAGAATTCGAAACCACTCCAGTTAAAACAAGATGAGAGAGAGGAAGAATTCGGGCAGCACTCCGGTTGAACATGGAAGGAATAGAACATGAACTTGAGAAGAAGGGATGATACTTGATGAGATCAACAACACACTACCTCCGAAACTACTGAAAGAAAGACACAAGGGGTAAGAAAAATTTCAGACAGCTCTCCGATTGAGGAAGGAGGCAAAACTTGATAAGATGAGAGAACTCGAATGAAAACACGACACTCCGGCTAAATGGAGAAGCAAGGAGAAGAACATGATCTTGACAAAACAAGATGATGAGTGAAAAGAGCAACATCACAATGCCTTCAGAAGAAAGAATAGAAGATAGATTGTTGGGATAAAAGGGACGGAGAAGAAAATGAAATCTTCTGCCACAAATGAACTTGGAAAGCATCCTTGCAAAGAAGGATTGAACGGAGTTGTTGAAAAATCAACAACGAAAGGCACAAGCTTGTTGTGGGCTTATGGCAAACATCTCAAAATGATGAGGTGACAACCGGCCACTGACGAAAAACAATTGATTGCTTGAGATCACCGAAGAGATGAAAAAAAACCTCTTTCACCGAGAAGGATAAGGATAAAGCTTGGATCATTGATAAGCACCACAAATAGCAACACCCCAATGGAAGGCTTTAGGTGAAATATAACCCAAGATAACTCCAAGGAAGAAAATGATGGGTTTAAAATACCTCATTCTTGACAACATATGAATCATCAAACACGAACTCGAATTGTCAAGAATGACATAACACCATCTCAAAAGATAAGGTAGAAAGAATAGCACTTTGAAATGCAAGAAGAAGAATACTTGAACTCCTCAAAATAAGACATGTGTTAAGCACCATGTTTATTTTAGAGTATAGCTTGGAGGATCTTAACTTCGAGAGAAATCTTGAAGAACAACTGAAGAATGAATAGAATCCTTGATGAACCACCATGTAGAGCCTCCATGAAGAACTCCGGTAATAAAAGAATGATAGAAAGAAAGAGAAGTTGAAAGAACAAGGTGAGCCTTGTGATGATTTTGATGGAGCTTTACGACGATATAACCGAGAAAACTTGGAACTCCGGAAACGAAAAGATGAAACATCTCGAACCGGGAAATGTGACATGATGAACAACTCCGGAAAGAAAGAAACTAGATTACTTGGATGAAACAATAATAAGAATTACGGTATGCGTATCCTTCACCAATTTAAATTGATGACAAACAACGGATTTGGCATACTACTTATTCTCGTAGAAAGGATTAAGAGAGGTATAGCGTGAACTTCAGAAGGTATTGATGGAACCACCGGTGGGATTGAAACAATGAATAAATTAATATGATAACAAGAGATGATGAATCTTGAATGGACCACTGTAAGAATTGAAAATGAACGAAGAAAAGATAAAGAAACACCGGGAAGAATTTGAAAATGAACGAAGATACCTGAGGGGATTTAGATACATGAGAACGAAGAGGCCATGAACTGATTAGAGGATATTTGAACGATGCATCGGAAGAATTCCAGAACGAGAGTTTAAGGCTGAGAATGAATAATTCTAAGATGATGGGCTACGGAGGATCAATCTGAAAAGACTCTTGAATTGCTCCGGGTGGGTGAAAAGAATTTAAGAGAGCTATGAATCTTGAAGAGAATGGAGCAAGACTTAAGAGAAATCCTTCTTCGATCTTCAAAAGTTGAGAATGATGATGAGAACCACCCTGACAATTTATGAGACACTCCGGAGCAAAGAAGAATAGAAATGTTGAACCAACGATGAAAAGAATTTGAAAGATCTTGGAGAAAGACATTTGACTGACGATATTTCATTCTTACGTCAAACTTTCAAATGAATTTGAGAATCGCTCCTGATAATTCGAAGAGTCAGGTAAGATCCTAGGAAAAGACCTGTGGGTTAGGGCCCACTCAAAGGAAGACACCGTTGAACGATTTTAAATAGAGGTTGCACCGGTTGAATTAAATAGCTTGAATGAGATAACAATCTCCAAATGGCTTGAATGGATTAAGAATGGAAACACAAATCTTCTAAGATATCTTCAACACTCTGGAACAAATGAATAGCAAGAGGTGAGTGATTGAGAGGTGCACCGGCATGGGATAGCATTTGAAACGAGGAAAGGGATATGATCAACACCGAAAGCTTGAATTGGATCCACCGGAGAAGAAAAGAGACAAGGAATAATAAACTTGTAGCTCCGTTAGTATCTTCCTGAGAATCACCAGATAAAAACATTGACGGAAAAGAACGGATTGACTTCTCATCAATAAAATGGATACCCGATTAAGAAATCTGAGTCCTTGAAGAAAAGGGTGGGAGGGTTGGGAAAACAAATGCAACTTGGGGACGGATGAAACCGATACCGTTGAGAAAACTTAGAATTGATCTTGCGGATGGGGAGAATGATGGGATCACCTTGAAGAGAAGCGCACCGGTTGGAAAAGAATTAACATGACAACCTCAATGATAAAAGAAGGATTAGTATTCACATAGCAATATGAGAACACCAATTAGGAAAGGTATGGATTCAACATTTGACTTCGAAGCAACTCGAATACCACAACTCAAAACAAAACAAAGGATTTGGCTTGCAGAATAAGCCAGAACAAACATATGATAGAGATTCCGTCCGAAGTTTTCGTGGTGGGGCCTACACGGGCTCGATTGTACAGCACCATCATGTACAAGGCAGTGCACATGACATACGAAGTGTCCCCGAGCCAGCATAGCCAAGGGTTCTTTAAGACACAACGAGACCACTGTAAAAACGACCGTGGAAAGGCGGACCACTAGACGTCGAACCCCAATCTCATATCATGCATCTGTCGAAAAGATATTCTAGGAGCTACTTGAATTCCCACCTATAAAACTCCCGAAACTTTCTGGTTATGCAATCTGGTGTTGGGGATACAGGGGAAGCAATATATCTCACCTAAACTAACAATACCTACATCCAAGATGTATCCATCCGTCAACACATAACCAAGAAACCTTCGGAAATCGTGTACCTCAACCTTCGAAAAGCATCCGTTATACGAGTTATGGCAATACTGCCGAGCTCGCCCCAGTACTGGGTTATTGGGGTTATGTCACCAACAACTGCATAAAAGAGATTTTCGATGTCGGCAAATCTCAGGTATTCCAGAACTGCAACGATAAAATTGTGACGACAACACCTCGGAGCTCAATTCCCCGGGTCAAAGCCACATAAATAGACAGGAGGCACCAAGAACAATGTTCTCGTCACAAAACCATCGAAACGATTCCAAGATACCCGCGTGATCCTAAAAAAAATTAGTGAAATTTGAGGAGAGGAAAGTCAAAACATCTACGTCAGGAGACCTCACTAGAGCGACGAAGGGACTGAGGAGTAAAAAGAATCCTACTCTCCGGTATATATAATCCTAAGACTCAAAATAGTTTTTTTCTAGACTCAACAACGGCCAACAATCAAGGGGCTCCTATGGTCGGTCGAGGCTCTGATACCAACTTGTCACGCCCAATATGCGACCCTATCCAAAAGGAACTCGAAGGTCCCACCAAGGATAGACCCGCATATTGAAACGCTTTGGCAAGGTGGATATCATTACATCAACATTACATAATAGATGGGGATACATACATAAGACATACAATGCCACACGAATACAACATCACAATACATAAGAGCATCATCCGACTATGGAAGAACACAAACAGAAACTCAAACGACATCCACCCTGCTAGCCCAGGCTGCCGACCTGGAACCTATCCCCTGATCGAAGAAGCAGAAGAAGAACTCCAATACAAGCAAACATCGCTCTCACGTCATGAACATCGCATAACCTGTACCTGCAACTGTTGTTGTAGTAATCTGTGAGCCACGAGGACTCAGCAATCCCATTACCATGGGTATCAAGACTAGCAAAGCTTAAAGGGAAAGGAAGGGGTAAAGTGGTGAGGCTGCAGCAGCGACTAAGCATATATGGTGGCTAACATACTCAAATAAGAGCGAGAAGAGAGCAAAAGGAAACGTTCGTGAAGCTAGTAATGATCAAGAAGTGATCCTGAACTCCTACTTACGTCAAACATAACACAGAAACCGTGTTCACTTCCCGGACTACGCCGAGAAGAGACCATCAAGGCTACACACGTGGTTGATGCGTTTTAATTCGGATCTGGTGTCAAGTTATCTACAACCGGACATTAACAAATTCCCATCTGCCTATAACCGCAGGCACGGCTTTCAAAAGATTATACCCTACAGGGGTGTCCCAACTTAGCCCATGACAAGCTCTCGCGGTCAACGAAGGAATAGACCTTCTCCCAGGAAGACCCGATCAGACTCGGAATCCCGGTTTACAAGACATTTCGACAATGGTAAAACAAGACCAGCAAAGCCGCCCTATGCGCCAACAAATCCTGATAGGAGCTGCACATATCTCGTTCTCAGGGAACACCGGATGAGCAAGACATCGGGTTGGCATAGACCCTAGTTGCCCAGGGGGCGCCGGACATCGCTCGGTTCGGACCAACACTTAGACAAGCACTGGCCCGGGGGGGGGGGCTAAAATAAAGATGACCCTCGGGTTGGCCGACCCAAGGGAAAGGGGTAGGTGGTGGTGAGGCAAATGGTAAAACCAAGGTTGGGCCTTGCTGGAGGAGTTTTATTCAAAGCGAACTGTCAAGGGGGTCCCATAAATCACCCGACCGCGTAAGGAACGCAAAATCCGGGAACATAACACCGGTATGACGGAAAATAGGGCGGCAAGAGTGGAACAAAACACGAGGCAAAAGGCCAAGCCTTCCACCCTTTACCAAGTATATAGATGCATTAACAATATAAGAGATATTGTGATATCCGAACCAAAATCCTGTCCACCATGGAGAAATCTTCAACTTCACCTGCAACTAGCAATGCTATAAGAGGGGCTGAGCAAAGCGGTAACATAGCCAAACAACGGTTTGCATAGGAAAGGTGTCAAAGGTTAGAGGTTCATGGCATCATGGGATGGCTCGACAAACAGATGATAGGTAGCGCAGCAAAGCGATAGAATGAAGCAACTAGCATGGCAATGATAGTAGTGAGATCCAGGGTAGCGGTCATCTTGCCTAAAATCCCGCAAGGAAGAAGAACGAGTCCATGAAGAAGACGAACGGCTGAAGCCAAACCAACCGTAGACGAACGAATCCTCACAATCGCAACATTACCGGAACTAAGAGGCAACACCGGAAAGAAACAAACAACATGGTAAATGCACAAGCGTAAACATGGCATGATGCACAAACAAGTATGATGCATGTCCGGTTTAATGAGGCATGGCATGGCAAAGTGCACAAACAATACTACAAATTTAGTGGAGCTCAATATGCAACGAGTTGCATATTGACAAAACACCACATCAATTATTTAGTTTGATCTCGGTTATGTACCCAACAATATTAAATGTTGTTAAACATGGCAAGAGGTGAGGCATAATTAAACTACCTATCTAGGCAAGTTTACATGAGGCCGGAAACAACAAACCACAATTCCGGAAAATCCTCATGTCCATAATCTAGTTTTGGTACTGTTCTGCGTATTACATAATTTTAGAGTTTTTAAACAGGAAAATAAAGTGGACCATGTTAAACTAGGCGTTTTTCCACCCCATTTACATATAAAGAACATTAAATTCAGAGCTACGTTTATTTAGTTATGAAATAAAGCATTTTAACATGGCATATTAGCAAATTAAAGCAAACATCAATTTAAACATTTTTAACATAGATGAAAATGGCATGTTATTAATCTACACAATTTTCTGAGCATTTTACATGTATAAATTATTTTAATCCGATGCACAGTTTATTAGTTATTATATGCATGAACAAAAGGGGGTTTTCTGCAATTCTGCCAACTCTGGATAAATGGAAAAATCACAGCGCATGGAAAAAAACTACATGGGCCGAAACTGCTGGGATGAACACATAGAAGGGGCTGGGGGGTGCTGCTCACCATGGGCCTTAACAGGCCGGTCGGTTTGGAGGGGAGGCCAGGCAGGCCACGGGGGAAGATGGGCCAGGGGGCGCCGCCCACAAAGAGGCCGGCCCACGCGGGCGTGCGTCTCTCCGACGAGGCCTAGCGAGGCCATGGCAGAACGGCGGCGAGGAGGGGCATCTTTGGCGAGGGCAGGCGCGGGGAGGCCATGGGACGGCGGTCCCGGCCGGATCCGGACGGATCCGGGCGCGGCTAACCCGTTCCCGGCGATGGCGAGGCCAGCCGGCGACGAGGTTCCTGGCGGCGGCGGCGGGGTTCCTGCAAGGGGAGAGAGAGAGACCTGAGAGAGGGAGAGAAACCAGAGGGAGAGACAGGAGGGAGTGGGAGGCGCAGGGAGGCGGCGACCTTGCAGGACGGCGACGGTCCTCTGGTGGCCGGGGAAGCGAGGTAGGCGCGGCGGCGACGAGGAAGCCGGGCGGCGGCGACGAGGACTCGGGGGTCGAGGGGTCCTCCCTCGATCTAGATCGGGAGCGGGAGGCGCGGGGGCGCTCGGGCCCTCGCGGGCTGCGGCGGCGCGGTCGCGGGCCCGGCGGGCCAGATCTAGAACCCGACGGGCCGCGCGGTGGAGAGGGTCTGAGGAGGGCAGGTGGCGCATGGGGGTTGGCTGGCGCGGGCGCTAGGGCGACGTGGCGGCGCCTCATTGGCCGGGGCGATGTGGCGGCA